>NC_074671.1:68395100-68397600 GCF_029448725.1 Salvelinus fontinalis | reverse complement strand
CTGTTATCTAAACCACTGTCTAGAGACTGTTACTGTGGTAGTCTGTTATCTAAACCACTGTCTAGAGACTGTTACTGTGGTAGTCTGTTATCTAAACCACTGTCTAGAGACTGTTACTGTGGTAGTCTGTTATCTAAACCACTGTCTGTCTAGAGACTGTTACTGTGGTAGTCTGTTATCTAAACCACCGTCTGTCTAGAGACTGTTACTGTGGTAGTCTGTTATCTAAACCACCGTCTGTCTAGAGACTGTTACTGTGGTAGTCTGTTATCTAAACCACTGTCTGTCTAGAGACTGTTACTGTGGTAGTCTGTTATCTAAACCACTGTCTGTCTAGAGACTGTTACTGTGGTAGTCTGTTATCTAAACCACTGTCTGTCTAGAGACTGTTACTGTGGTAGTCTGTTATCTAAACCACTGTCTAGAGACTGTTACTGTGGTAGTCTGTTATCTAAACCACTGTCTAGAGACTGTTACTGTGGTAGTCTGTTATCTAAACCACTGTCTAGAGACTGTTACTGTGGTAGTCTGTTATCTAAACCACTGTCTAGAGACTGTTACTGTGGTAGTCTGTTATCTAAACCACTGTCTAGAGACTGTTACTGTGGTAGTCTGTTATCTAAACCACTGTCTGTCTAGAGACTGTTACTGTGGTAGTCTGTTATCAAAGCCACTGTCTAGAGACTGTTACTGTGGTAGTCTGTTATCTAAACCACTGCCTGTCTAGAGACTGTTACTGTGGTAGTCTGTTATCTAAACCACTGTCTAGAGACTGTTACTGTGGTAGTCTGTTATCTAAACCACTGTCTGTCTAGAGACTGTTACTGTGGTAGTCTGTTATCTAAACCACTGTCTGTCTAGAGACTGTTACTGTGGTAGTCTGTTATCTAAACCACTGTCTAGAGACTGTTACTGTGGTAGTCTGTTATCTAAACCACTGTCTGTCTAGAGACTGTTACTGTGGTAGTCTGTTATCTAAACCACTGTCTGTCTAGAGACTGTTACTGTGGTAGTCTGTTATCTAAACCACTGTCTAGAGACTGTTACTGTGGTAGTCTGTTATCTAAACCACTGTCTAGAGACTGTTACTGTGGTAGTCTGTTATCTAAACCACTGTCTAGAGACTGTTACTGTGGTAGTCTGTTATCTAAACCACTGTCTGTCTAGAGACTGTTACTGTGGTAGTCTGTTATCTAAACCACTGTCTAGAGACTGTTACTGTGGTAGTCTGTTATCTAAACCACTGTCTGTCTAGAGACTGTTACTGTGGTAGTCTGTTATCTAAACCACTGTCTAGAGACTGTTACTGTGGTAGTCTGTTATCTAAACCACTGTCTGTCTAGAGACTGTTACTGTGGTAGTCTGTTATCTAAACCACTGTCTAGAGACTGTTACTGTGGTAGTCTGTTATCTAAACCACTGTCTGTCTAGAGACTGTTACTGTGGTAGTCTGTTATCTAAACCACTGTCTAGAGACTGTTACTGTGGTAGTCTGTTATCTAAACCACTGTCTGTCTAGAGACTGTTACTGTGGTAGTCTGTTATCTAAACCACTGTCTGTCTAGAGACTGTTACTGTGGTAGTCTGTTATCTAAACCACTGTCTAGAGACTGTTACTGTGGTAGTCTGTTATCTAAACCACTGTCTGTCTAGAGACTGTTACTGTGGTAGTCTGTTATCTAAACCACTGTCTAGAGACTGTTACTGTGGTAGTCTGTTATCTAAACCACTGTCTAGAGACTGTTACTGTGGTAGTCTGTTATCTAAACCACTGTCTGTCTAGAGACTGTTACTGTGGTAGTCTGTTATCTAAACCACTGTCTGTCTAGAGACTGTTACTGTGGTAGTCTGTTATCTAAACCACTGTCTGTCTAGAGACTGTTACTGTGGTAGTCTGTTATCTAAACCACTGTCTGTCTAGAGACTGTTACTGTGGTAGTCTGTTATCTAAACCACTGTCTGTCTAGAGACTGTTACTGTGGTAGTCTGTTATCTAAACCACTGTCTAGAGACTGTTACTGTGGTAGTCTGTTATCTAAACCACTGTCTGTCTAGAGACTGTTACTGTGGTAGTCTGTTATCTAAACCACTGTCTAGAGACTGTTACTGTGGTAGTCTGTTATCTAAACCACTGTCTGTCTAGAGACTGTTACTGTGGTAGTCTGTTATCTAAACCACTGTCTAGAGACTGTTACTGTGGTAGTCTGTTATCTAAACCACTGTCTAGAGACTGTTACTGTGGTAGTCTGTTATCTAAACCACTGTCTAGAGACTGTTACTGTGGTAGTCTGTTATCTAAACCACTGTCTGTCTAGAGACTGTTACTGTGGTAGTCTGTTATCTAAACCACTGTCTAGAGACTGTTACTGTGGTAGTCTGTTATCTAAACCACTGTCTAGAGACTGTTACTGTGGTAGTCTGTTATCTAAACCACCGTCTAGAGACTGTTACTGTGGTAGTCTGTTATCTAAACCACTGTCTGTCTAGAGACTGTTACTGT
>NC_074671.1:68385100-68390100 GCF_029448725.1 Salvelinus fontinalis | reverse complement strand
TAAAATCCTCAAAAGGTTTGGCGGTAAAGCCGCTCGGTCTACGGAGTTCGGTGCTTTATTAGCGAATGTATTAGGTTACGAAATCAGACTCTTTATTTTATTTTTATTGTATATAAAGTTAATTATATGTCAGAGAGACCCCCCCCCTTTACCGAATGATTCAAAACGTGAAGAATCATATGTGTGTGTCTCGGTAAAAATGTATTTTCTAACATAAGGAAGTGAAATGTTTTCTCCTACTCTGGGCAGGGTGGTGGGACACCCTACTTACTATTGAATGTAATACAGAAGACCACATTGACTAGTATTCCTGTCAACTAACCTCCTGGAGCTTCCTGTCAACTAACTTCCTGTCACGTCGTTTCACCCTAAGTGTCTCTGTGGTCTTCTGAGCTCCACATAAAAAGGTACTTTGATCAATTTGTATGCGTCCCAAATGGTGCCCTATTCCCTATATAGTGCACTACTTTAGACCAGAGCCCTATGGAACCCTATTCCCTATATATAGTGCACTACTTTAGACCAGGGCCCTATAGAACCCTATTCCCTATATAGTGCACTACTTTAGACCAGGGCCCTATAGAACCGTATTCTCTATATATAGTGCACTACTTTAGACCAGGACCCTATATAGTGCACTACTTTAGACCAGGGCCCTATATAGTGCACTACTTTAGACCAGGGCCCTATAGAACCCTATTCCCTATATAGTGCACTACTTTAGACCAGGGCCCTATAGAACCGTATTCTCTATATATAGTGCACTACTTTAGACCAGGACCCTATATAGTGCACTACTTTAGACCAGGGCCCTATATAGTGCACTACTTTAGACCAGGGCCCTATATAGTGCACTACTTTAGACCAGGGCCCTATATAGTGCACTACTTTAGACCAGGGCCCTATAGAACCCTATTCCCTATATAGTGCACTACTTTAGACCAGGGCCCTATAGAACCCTATTCCCTATATATAGTGCACTACTTTAGACCAGGGCCCTATAGAACCCTATTCCCTATATAGTGTACTACTTTAGACCGGGGCCTGTAGTGGTGTACTGTATCGGGAAATTGGCTGCCAATGGATACTAGCTGATACTATAATGCTAAGTCTTCCTGTTATTTATTTAATGAAACTTGGACAAGAGGGAATCCATCTTTTCTCAGATCTGCCGTTTTATTCTGTGTAACTGAAATGCCTTAATGTAAATATCTGCTCTGTAAATAACGTTTTAATTTTTCGTGTTTTTTTTGCTCTTATTTTTTATTTTATTATTATTTTTAAACAAAAGGGCAGAACTTACCCCGCATCAATGCTGTGTGACTTTTTTGTTTTTAAATATTTTGATGATGATATTGGTTTTATATTTGTAATTTTGAACATATTTTCTAGTTTCCCTTTTGGTAGAAATGAAACAAATAAAATCCTAATCAAAATAAATCTAGTTGTCCACTTTTTATTTTATTTTTTACATTTGTTGTCATGATTCAAATGTCTTTTTACAGAGTCAAAAAACGTGACTGCGAGGGTCCGACGTAGCAGACAACGTACACCTAAATCCAGCGGTTTCCCCAATAAGTTTCTCTTGTCGTCTTTTCTTGTCCAAGGGTTTCCCTGTAAACCTCTCGTCCCCCATATGTTTGGCGTAGCAGGAAGTGGCTCCACTCAGCACGTCAACATGTCTGTTACCAGTCGAGTTGGGAGTTAACCTGTTGTGTTGCCTTTGACAGGTGTCCCACGAGGATCTTGGCTCAACTTGTTATTGTCATTGCCTTCAGATCACAGAGAGATCTTAGCGATAAGAAGAGATTCGGTAACCTTTGAAAATAGATTGAAAACAAAACACACAGTGAGTGTTTTTACTTTGAAAAAAAAAAGATTTTAAAGATAGTCTTTGGCTCGTTATACCATATATTTATTTGTAATGTGACGCAAAGAGGAAGAGCCGTTCCTCAGGTGAGGTCTGATGACTGACGTGTTCTGGAATGTTTATTGTGATTCTATAAATCATTCTAGAAGCTTTCATTCGTCTGATTCAGGAGACAGAAGACTGGCTTGGTTCCAGAGGGATCATTCCAGAAGCTTTACTGTGAAACATTTACCTACTGGCCACCATTCCAGTCTGTCAGCCCAGTTGTCTAACCCCTCCTAGCTAGTTTTATGAACTCCCTTCACGACATGGCTCTGATCTGTCTCTGATTGGAGACGACAGTGGATCTGTCGTGTCCCGTTGGACTCTGGTCAGAGGTGGTGTCCCGTTGGACTCTGGTCAGAGGTGGTGTCCCGTTGGACTCTGGTCAGAGGTAGTGTCCCGTTGGACTCTGGTCAGAGGTAGTGTCCCGTTGGACTCTGGTCAGAGGTAGTGTCCCGTTGGATTCTGGTCAGAGGTAGTGTCCCGTTGGACTCTGGTCAGAGGTAGTGTCCCGTTGGATTCTGGTCAGAGGTGGTGTCCCGTTGGACTCTGGTCAGAGGTAGTGTCCCGTTGGGCTCTGGTCAGAGGCTGTGTCCCGTTGGACTCTGGTCAGAGGTGGTGTCCCGTTGGACTCTGGTCAGAGGTAGTGTCCCGTTGGATTCTGGTCAGAGGTAGTGTCCCGTTGGACTCTGGTCAGAGGTAGTGTCCCGTTGGACTCTGGTCAGAGGTGGTGTCCCGTTGGACTCTGGTCAGAGGTGGTGTCCCGTTGGACTCTGGTCAGAGGTAGTGTCCCGTTGGACTCTGGTCAGAGGCGGTGTCCCCTGGTCAGAGGTAGTGTCCCCTGGTCAGAGGTAGTGTCCCGTTGGACTCTGGTCAGAGGCGGTGTCCCCTGGTCAGAGGTAGTGTCCCGTTGGACTCTGCTCAGAGGCGGTGTCCCGTTGGACTCTGGTCAGAGGCGGTGTCCCGTTGGGCTCTGGCCAGAGGTAGTGTCCCGTTGGACTCTGGTCGGAGGTAGTGTCCCGTTGGACTCTGGTCAGAGGTAGTGTCCCGTTGGACTCTGGTCAGAGGCGGTGTCCCGTTGGACTCTGGTCTCAGTGTCCCGATTTGGTGTAGTGCGTCATTAGAGACGTAGACGGGGAGTCACTCTGACAGCGTACAACCTGCAGAATTCCCGCTGAGACATCGCTGCACATCAACACTGTTCTCTTTTGATGTGAGATCAGGAAACCATGAAAAAACATTCTTTCATCGTTTAGGGAAAGAAAGGGAATTCCCCCTAACTTGACTCTCTCTTTCTCTTTCTTTGTCTCTGTCTCTCTGCCTCTCTCTGCCTCTCTCTCTCTGCCTCTCTCTGCCTCTCTCTCTCTGCCTCTCTCTGCCTCTCTCTCTCTACCTCTCTCTCTCTGCCTCTCTCTCTGCCTCTCTCTCTCTCTGCCTCTCTCTCTCTCTCTGTCTCTCTCTCTCTGTCTCTCTCTCTCTGTCTCTCTCTCTCTGTCTCTCGGTCTCACTCTCTGCCCCCCTCTTCTCTTACCCTGTGTCTACATGTGTTCTTAGTTTGAGTCTCAGCATTAAACCCTGGATGTAATGTACCTCCGTTGTCTAAAGAAAAGGAATGAGAGAGAAACAATGGAAGCTCCAGAAGACCCGATCAGACTCTTCCTCCTGAGATGTCCTCCTTCACATCTCCTCCTCCTCCTCTCTTTCTTTCCATCTCTCCATCCATCCACAGAATCCTCTCTTCTCCCTGCAGAGGGGTCCGGTTATTGTTTTAATGTACAGTCAGGGACCCTCCCACCCCCTCAGTTTAAAGGTGACGGTCAAACCAGCTATATTTTCTCATAACCTGCTCATGCTGGATCAATAAGAGTAAGGATCGCATTCCAAATGGCACCCCTCGTTCCCTACAGAGTGCACTACTGTTGACTAGAGTCCTATATAAGCGTCTCTGGTCGAAAGAAGTGCGCTGTTTGGGCCACAGCCTCCTGGCTGTTAGCAGAACAATAGCCAGTGTTCTGTACTGAGGGAGAAACACCCCAAAACAGGGAGACTTATTGTTTCAAGTGGAGGTTGTTCAGGTCAAGGAAACGGGTTAGAATGATGTACCGCTTGTTTTCTGTCATGAAGGGCTTTCTGACTGGACCGACCACCGTTAGGCCTTAAATGTACTGCTTGTTTTCTGTCATGAAGGGCTTTCTGACTGGACCGACCACCGTTAGGCCTTAAATGTACTGCTTGTTTTCTGTCATGAAGGGCTTTCTGACTGGACCGACCACCGTTAGGCCTTAAATGTACTGCTGGTTTTCTGTCATGAAGGGCTTTCTGACTGGACCGACCACCGTTAGGCCTTAAATGTACCGCTTGTTTTCTGTCATGAAGGGCTTTCTGACTGGACCGACCACCGTTAGGCCTTAAATGTACTGCTTGTTTTCTGTCACGAAGGGCTTTCTGACTGGACCGACCACCGTTAGGCCTTAAATGTACTGCTTGTTTTCTGTCATGAAGGGCTTTCTGACTGGACCGACCGCCGTTAGGCCTTAAATGTACTGCTTGTTTTCTGTCATGAAGGGCTTTCTGACTGGACCGACCACTGTTAGGCCTTAAATGTACTGCTTGTTTTCTGTCATGAAGGGCTTTCTGACTTTACCATTGAGGTATTTACAGTAGAGGGTGATGTGCCTTTTCTATCATTGAGGTATTTACAGTAGAGGGTGATGTACCTTTTCTACCATTGGGGTATTTACAGTAGAGGGTGATGTGCCTTTTCTACCATTGAGGTATTTACAGTAGAGGGTGATGTACCTTTTCTACCATTGAGGTATTTACCGTAGAGGGTGATGTACCTTTTCTACCATTGGGGTATTTACAGTAGAGGGTGATGTGCCTTTTCTACCATTTGAGGTATTTACAGTAGAGGGTGATGTACCTTTTCTACCATTGAGGTATTTACCGTAGAGGGTGATGTACCTTTTCTACCATTGAGGTATTTACCGTAGAGGGTGATGTACCTTTTCTACCATTGGGGTATTTACAGTAGAGGGTGATGTGCCTTTTCTACCATTTGAGGTATTTACAGTAGAGGGTGATGTAC
>NC_074671.1:68340100-68380100 GCF_029448725.1 Salvelinus fontinalis | reverse complement strand
CCCTTCATCATTCATAGATGCCCTTCATCATTCAGAGATACCCTTCATCATTCATAGTTACATACTACCCTTCATCATTCATAGTTACATACTACCCTTCATCATTCATAGTTACATACTACCCTTCATCATTCATAGATACCCTTCATCATTCATAGATACATACTACCCTTCATCATTCATAGATACATACTACCCTTCATCATTCATAGTTACATACTACCTTTCATCATTCATAGATACATACTACCCTTCATCATTCATGGATACCTACTACCCTTCATCATTCATAGATACATACTACACTTCATCATTCATAGATACCCTTCATCATTCATAGATACCCTTCATCATTCATAGATACATACTACCCTTCATCATTCATAGATACATACTACCCTTCATCATTCATAGATACATACTACCCTTCATCATTCATAGATACATACTACCCTTCATCATTCATAGATACATACTACCCTTCATCATTCATAGATACATACTACCCTTCATCATTCATAGATGCCCTTCATCATTCAGAGATACCCTTCATCATTCATAGTTACATACTACCCTTCATCATTCATAGATACATACTACCCTTCATCATTCATAGATACATACTACCCTTCATCATTCATAGATACCCTTCATCATTCATAGATACCCTTCATCATTCATAGATACCCTTCATCATTCATAGATACATACTACCCTTCATCATTCATAGATACATACTACCCTTCATCATTCATAGATACATACTACCCTTCATCATTCATAGATACATACTACTCTTCATCATTCATAGATACATACTACCCTTCATCATTCATAGATACATACTACCCTTCATCATTCATAGATACATACTACCCTTCATCCTTCATAGTTACATACTACTCTTCATCATTCATAGATACATATTACCCTTCATCATTCATAGATACATACTACCCTTCATCATTCATAGATACATACTACCCTTCATCATTCATAGATACCCTTCATCATTCATAGATACATACTACCCTTCATCATTCATAGATACCCTTCATCATTCATAGATACATACTACCCTTCATCATTCATAGACACCCTTCATCATTCATAGATACATACTACCCTTCATCATTCATAGTTACATACTACCCTTCATCATTCATAGATACATAGATACCCTTCATCATTCATAGATACCCTTCATCATTCATAGATACATACTACCCTTCATCATTCATAGATACATACTACCCTTCATCATTCATAGTTACATACTACCCTTCATCATTCATAGATACATACTACCCTTCATCATTCATAGATACATACTACCCTTCATCATTCATAGATACCCTTCATCATTCATAGATACCCTTCATCATTCATAGATACATACTACCCTTCATCATTCATAGATACCTACTACCCTTCATCATTCATAGATACATACTACCCTTCATCATTCATAGATACCCTTCATCATTCATAGATACCCTTCATCATTCATAGATACCCTTCATCATTCATAGATACCCTTCATCATTCATAGATACCCTTCATCATTCATAGATACCCTTCATCATTCATAGATACCCTTCATCATTCATAGAAACCCTTCATCATTCATAGATACCCTTCATCATTCATAGATACCCTTCATCATTCATAGATACCCTTCATCATTCATAGATACCCTTCATCATTCATAGATACCCTTCATCATTCATAGATACCCTTCATCATTCATAGATACATACTACCCTTCATCATTCATAGATACATACTACCCTTCATCATTCATAGATACATACTACCCTTCATCATTCATAGATACCCTTCATCATTCATAGCTACCCTTCATCATTCATAGATACATACTACCCTTCATCATTCATAGATACCCTTCATCATTCATAGATACCCTTCAACATTCATAGATACATACTACCCTTCATCATTCATAGTTACATACTACCCTTCATCATTCATAGATACATACTACCCTTCATCATTCATAGATACATACTACCCTTCATCATTCATAGATACATACTACTCTACATCATTCATAGATACCCTTCATCATTCATAGATACCCTTCATCATTCATAGATACATACTACCCTTCATCATTCATAGATACATACTACCCTTCATCATTCATAGATACATACTACCCTTCATCATTCATAGATACATACTACCCTTCATCATTCATAGTTACATACTACCCTTCATCATTCATAGATACATACTACCCTTCATCATTCACAGATACATACTACCCTTCATCATTCATAGATACATACTACCCTTCATCATTCATAGTTACATACTACCCTTCATCATTCATAGTTACATACTACCCTTCATCATTCATAGTTACATACTACCATTCATCATTCATAGTTACATACTACCATTCATCATTCATAGTTACATACTACCCTTCATCATTCATAGTTACATACTACCCTTCATCATTCATAGATACATACTAACCTTCATCATTCATAGATACCCTTCATCATTCATAGATACATACTACCCTTCATCATTCATAGATACATACTACCCTTCATCATTCATAGTTACATACTACCCTTCATCATTCATAGATACATACTACCCTTCATCATTCATAGTTACATACTACCCTTCATCATTCATAGTTACATACTACCCTTCATCATTCATAGATACATACTACCCTTCATCATTCATAGTTACATACTACCCTTCATCAGTCATAGTTACATACTACCCTTCATCCTTCATAGAGACATACTACCCTTCATCATTCATAGATACATACTACCCTTCATCATTCATAGATACATACTACCCTTCATCATTCATAGATACCCTTCATCATTCATAGATACATACTACCCTTCATCATTCATAGATACATACTACCCTTCATCATTCATAGATACATACTACCCTTCATCATTCATAGATACCCTTCATCATTCATAGATACATACTACCCTTCATCATTCATAGATACATACTACCCTTCATCATTCATAGATACATACTACTCTTCATCATTCATAGATACATACTACCCTTCATCATTCATAGATACATAGTACCCTTCATCATTCATAGATACATACTACCCTTCATCATTCATAGATACATACTACCCTTCATCATTCATAGATGCCCTTCATCATTCATAGATACATACTACCCTTCATCATTCATAGATACCCTTCATCATTCATAGATACATACTACCCTTCATCATTCATAGATACATACTACCCTTCATCATTCATAGATACATACTACCCTTCATCATTCATAGATACCCTTCATCATTCATAGATACATACTACCCTTCATCATTCATAGATACATACTACCCTTCATCATTCATAGATACATACTACCCTTCATCATTCATAGATACATACTACCCTTCATCATTCATAGATACATACTACCCTTCATCATTCATAGATACATACTACCCTTCATCATTCATAGATACCCTTCATCATTCATAGATACATACTACCCTTCATCATTCATAGATACATACTACCCTTCATCATTCATAGATACATACTACCCTTCATCATTCATAGATCCATACTACCCTTCATCATTCATAGATACCCTTCATCATTCATAGATACATACTACCCTTCATCATTCATAGATACATACTACCCTTCATCATTCATAGTTACATACTACCCTTCATCATTCATAGATACATACTACCCTTCATCATTCATAGATACATACTACCCTTCATCATTCATAGATACATTCTACCCTTCATCATTCATAGTTACATACTACCCTTCATCATTCATAGATACATACTACCCTTCATCATTCATAGTTACATACTACCCTTCATCATTCATAGATACATTCTACCCTTCATCATTCATAGTTACATACTACCCTTCATCATTCATAGTTACATACTACCCTTCATCATTCATAGTTACATACTACCCTTCATCATTCATAGATACATACTACCCTTCATCATTCATAGATACATACTACCCTTCATCATTCATAGATACATACTACCCTTCATCATTCATAGTTACATACTACCCTTCATCATTCATAGTTACATACTACCCTTCATCATTCATAGATACATACTACCCTTCATCATTCATAGTTACATACTACCCTTCATCAGTCATAGTTACATACTACCCTTCATCATTCATAGATACATACTACCCTTCATCATTCATAGATACATACTACCCTTCATCATTCATAGATACATACTACCCTTCATCATTCATAGATACATACTACCCTTCATCATTCATAGATACATACTACCCTTCATCATTCATAGATACATACTACTCTTCATCATTCATAGATGCCCTTCATCATTCAGAGATACCCTTCATCATTCATAGTTACATACTACCCTTCATCATTCATAGATACATACTACTCTTCATCATTCATAGATGCCCTTCATCATTCAGAGATACCCTTCATCATTCATAGTTACATACTACCCTTCATCATTCATAGATACATACTACCCTTCATCATTCATAGATACATACTACTCTTCATCATTCATAGATACATACTACCATTCATCATTCATAGATACATACTACCCTTCATCATTCATAGATACATACTACCCTTCATCATTCATAGATACATACTACCCTTCATCATTCATAGATACATACTACCCTTCATCATTCATAGATACATACTACCCTTCATCATTCATAGATACATACTACCCTTCATCATTCATAGATACATACTACCCTTCATCATTCATAGATACATACTACCCTTCATCATTCATAGATACATACTACCCTTCATCATTCATAGATACATACTACCCTTCATCATTCATAGATATATACTACCCTTCATCATTCATAGATACATATTACCCTTCATCATTCATAGATACATACTACCCTTCATCATTCATAGATACATACTACCCTTCATCATTCATAGATACATACTACCCTTCATCATTCATAGATACCCTTCATCATTCATGGATACATACTACCCTTCATCATTCATAGATACATACTACCCTTCATCATTCATAGATACATACTACCCTTCATCATTCATAGATACCTACTACCCTTCATCATTCATAGATACATACTACCCTTCATCATTCATAGATACCTACTACCCTTCATCATTCATAGATACATACTACCCTTCATCATTCATGGATACATACTACCCTTCATCATTCATAGATACATACTACCCTTCATCATTCATAGATACCTACTACCCTTCATCATTCATAGATACATACTACCCTTCATCATTCATAGATACATACTACCCTTCATCATTCATAGATACTTACTACCCTTCATCATTCATAGATACATACTACCCTTCATCATTCATAGATACATACTACCCTTCATCATTCATAGATACATACTACCCTTCATCATTCATAGATACATACTACCCTTCATCATTCATAGATACATACTACCCTTCATCATTCATAGATACTCTTCATCATTCATGGATACATACTACCCTTCATCATTCATAGATACATACTACCCTTCATCATTCATAGATATATACTACCCTTCATCATTCATAGATACATACTACCCTTCATCATTCATAGATACATACTACCCTTCATCATTCATAGATACATACTACCCTTCATCATTCATAGATACCTACTACCCTTCATCATTCATAGATACCCTTCATCATTCATAGATACATACTACCCTTCATCATTCATAGATACATACTACCCTTCATCATTCATAGTTACATACTACCCTTCATCATTCATAGATACCCTTCATCATTCATAGTTACATACTACCCTTCATCATTCATAGATACCCTTCATCATTCATAGATACCCTTCATCATTCATAGATACCCTTCATCATTCATAGATACCCTTCATCATTCATAGATACCCTTCATCATTCATAGATACCCTTCATCATTCATAGATACCCTTCATCATTCATAGATACCCTTCATCATTCATAGATACCCTTCATCATTCATAGATACATACTACCCTTCATCATTCATAGATACATACTACCCTTCATCATTCATAGATACATACTACCCTTCATCATTCATAGATACATACTACCCTTCATCATTCATAGATACCCTTCATCATTCATAGATACATACTACCCTTCATCATTCATAGATACCCTTCATCATTCATAGATACATACTACCCTTCATCATTCATAGATACATACTACCCTTCATCATTCATAGATACATACTACCCTTCATCATTCATAGATACATACGACCCTTCATCATTCATAGATACATACTACCCTTCATCATTCATAGATACATACTACCCTTCATCATTCATAGATACATACTACCCTTCATCATTCATATATACATACTACCCTTCATCATTCATAGATACCCTTCATCATTCATAGATACATACTACCCTTCATCATTCATAGATACATACTACCCTTCATCATTCATAGATACATACTACCCTTCATCATTCATAGATACATACTACCCTTCATCATTCATAGATACATACTACCCTTCATCATTCATAGATACATACTACCCTTCATCATTCATATATACATACTACCCTTCATCATTCATAGATACCCTTCATCATTCATAGATACATACTACCCTTCATCATTCATAGATACATACTACCTTTCATCATTCATAGATACATACTACCCTTCATCATTCATAGATACATACTACCCTTCATCATTCATAGATACATACTACCCTTCATCATTCATAGATACATACTACCCTTCATCATTCATAGATACATACTACCCTTCATCATTCATAGATACATACTACCCTTCATCATTCATAGATACATACTACCCTTCATCATTCATAGATACATACTACCCTTCATCATTCATATATACATACTACCCTTCATCATTCATAGATACCCTTCATCATTCATAGATACATACTACCCTTCATCATTCATAGATACATACTACCTTTCATCATTCATAGATACATACTACCCTTCATCATTCATAGATACATACTACCCTTCATCATTCATAGATACATACTACCCTTCATCATTCATAGATACATACTACCCTTCATCATTCATAGATACATACTACCCTTCAACATTCATAGTTACATACTACCCTTCATCATTCATAGATACCCTTCATCATTCATAGTTACATACTACCCTTCATCATTCATAGATACATACTACCCTTCAACATTCATAGTTACATACTACCCTTCATCATTCATAGATACCCTTCATCATTCATAGTTACATACTACCTTCATCATTCATAGATATATACTACCCTTCATCATTCATAGTTACATACTACCCTTCATCATTCATAGATACCCTTCATCATTCATAGATACATACTACCCTTCATCATTCATAGATACATACTACCCTTTATCATTCATAGTTACATACTACCCTTCATCATTCATAGATACCCTTCATCATTCATAGTTACATACTACCCTTCATCATTCATAGTTACATACTACCCTTCATCATTCATAGATACATACTACCCTTCATCATTAATAGTTACATACTACTCTTCATCATTCATAGTTACATACTACCCTTCATCATTCATAGTTACATACTACTCTTCATCATTCATAGTTACATACTACCCTTCATCATTCATAGACACATACTACCCTTCATCATTCATAGTTACATACTACCCTTCATCATTCATAGATACATACTACCCTTCATCATTCATAGTTACATACTACTCTTCATCATTCATAGATACATACTACCCTTCATCATTCATAGATACATACTACCCTTCATCATTCAAAGATACATACTACCCTTCATCATTCATAGATACATACTACTCTTCATCATTCATAGATACATACTACCCTTCATCATTCATAGATACATACTACCCTTCATCATTCAAAGATACATACTACCCTTCATCATTCATAGATACATACTACTCTTCATCATTCATAGTTACATACTACTCTTCATCATTCATAGATACATACTACTCTTCATCATTCATAGTTACATACTACCCTTCATCATTCATAGTTACATACTACTCTTCATCATTCATAGTTACATACTACCCTTCATCATTCATAGATACATACTACCCTTCATCATTCATAGATACCCTTCATCATTCATAGATACATACTACCCTTCATCATTCATAGATACATACTACCCTTCATCATTCATAGATACCCTTCATCATTCATAGATACATACTACCCTTCATCATTCATAGATACATTCTACCCTTCATCATTCATAGTTACATACTACCCTTCATCATTCATAGATACATACTACCCTTCATCATTCATAGATACATACTACCCTTCATCATTCATAGATACATACTACCCTTCATCATTCATAGATACATACTACCCTTCATCATTCATAGATACCCTTCATCATTCATAGATACATACTACCCTTCATCATTCATAGATACCCTTCATCATTCATAGATACATACTACCCTTCATCATTCATAGATACATACTACCCTTCATCCTTCATAGATACATACTACCCTTCATCATTCATAGATACATACTACCCTTCATCATTCATAGATACATACTACCCTTCATCATTCATAGATACATACTACCCTTCATCCTTCATAGATACATACTACCCTTCATCATTCATAGTTACATACTACCCTTCATCATTCATAGATACCCTTCATCATTCATGGATACATACTACCCTTCATCAGTCATAGATACATACTACCCTTCATCATTCATAGATACATACTACCCTTCATCATTCATAGATACATGCTACCCTTCATCATTCATAGATACATACTACCCTTCATCATTCATAGATACCTTTCATCATTCATAGATACATACTACCCTTCATCATTCATAGATACATACTACCCTTCATCATTCATAGATACATACTACCCTTCATCATTCATAGATACCCTTCATCATTCATAGATACATACTACCCTTCATCATTCATAGATACCCTTCATCATTCATAGATACCTTTCATCATTCATAGATACATACTACCCTTCATCATTCATAGTTACATACTACCCTTCATCATTCATAGATACCTTTCATCATTCATAGATACATACTACCCTTCATCATTCATAGATACATACTACCCTTCATCATTCATAGATACATACTACCCTTCATCATTCATAGATACCCTTCATCATTCATAGATACATACTACCCTTCATAATTCATAGATAAATACTACCCTTCATCATTCATAGATAAATACTACCCTTCATCATTCATAGATACCCTTCATCATTCATAGATACATACTACCCTTCATCATTCATAGTTACATACTACCCTTCATCATTCATAGTTACATACTACCCTTCATCATTCATAGATACATACTACCCTTCATCATTCATAGATAAATACTACCCTTCATCATTCATAGATAAATACTACCCTTCATCATTCATAGATACCCTTCATCATTCATAGATACATACTACCCTTCATCATTCATAGATACCCTTCATCATTCATAGATACATACTACCCTTCATCATTCATAGATACATACTACCCTTCATCATTCATAGATACATTCTACCCTTCATCATTCATAGATACATACTACCCTTCATCATTCATAGATACATACTACCCTTCATCATTCATAGATAAATACTACCCTTCATCATTCAAAGATACATACTACCCTTCATAATTCATAGATAAATACTACCCTTCATCATTCATAGATACATACTACCCTTCATCAAGGTTCTTTACTTATATCATGGGAGTAATCGACCACTTCCCTGTACAAATAGCTAATGTATAACGCAGCCCATTCAAAGGCTATAAAAGGTTAAACAGAGATAAGAGTGAATAGAGTCAAAGTTGTGGTTTGTAAATGGACTAATGACTAACTACTATCAGTAAGGGTTTAATGGCTGTAGTTCCAGACAGGACTAACAGTACAGTAGGCTTCAACCTGTCATAAACATTCTCAAACACAGTCCTGGTTAGAGCATGCTGCTGTGGTCGATGTTAACCAAACACAAATACAGTCCTGGTTAGAGCTGTGGTCGGTGTTAACCAAACACAAAGACAGTCCTGGTTAGAGCTGTGGTCAGTGTTAACCCCAACACAAAGACAGTCCTGGTTAGAGCTTTGGTTTGTGTTAACCCAACACGAAGACAGTCCTGGTTAGAGCTGTGGTCGGTGTTAACCCCAAGACAAAGACAGTCCTGGTTAGAGCTGTGGTCGGTGTTAACCCCAACACAAAGACAGCCCTGGTTAGAGCTGTGGTCGGTGTTAACCCCAACACAAAGACAGCCCTGGTTAGAGCTGTGGTCGGTGTTAACCCCAACACAAAGACAGCCCTGGTTAGAGCTGTGGTCGGTGTTAACCCAACACAAAGACAGTCCTGGTTAGAGCTGTGGTCGGTGTTAACCCAACACAAAGACAGTCCTGGTTAGAGCTGTGGTCGGTGTTAACCCCAACACAAAGACAGTCCTGGTTAGAGCTGTGGTCGGTGTTAACCCCAACACAAAGACAGTCCTGGTTAGAGCTGTGGTCGGTGTTAACCCAACACAAAGACAGCCCTGGTTAGAGCTGTGGTCGGTGTTAACCCCAACACAAAGACAGTCCTGGTTAGAGCTGTGGTCAGTGTTAACCCCAACACAAAGACAGTCCTGGTTAGAGCTGTGGTCGGTGTTAACCCAACACAAAGACAGTCCTGGTTAGAGCTGTGGTCGGTGTTAACCCCAACACAAAAACAGTCCTGGTTAGAGCTGTGGTCGGTGTTAACCCGACACAAAGACAGCCCTGGTTAGAGCTGTGGTCGGTGTTAACCCCAACACAAAGACAGTCCTGGTTAGAGCTGTGGTCGGTGTTAACCCGACACAAAGACAGTCCTGGTTAGAGCTGTGGTCTGTGTTAACCCCAACACAAAGACAGTCCTGGTTAGAGCTGTGGTCGGTGTTAACCCGACACAAAGACAGTCCTGGTTAGAGCTGTGGTCGGTGTTAACCCCAACACAAAGACAGTCCTGGTTAGAGCTGTGGTCGGTGTTAACCCGACACAAAGACAGTCCTGGTTAGAGCTGTGGTCGGTGTTAACCCCAACACAAAGACAGTCCTGGTTAGAGCTGTGGTCGGTGTTAACCCGACACAAAGACAGTCCTGGTAAAGAGCTGTGGTCGGTGTTAACTCAACACAAAGACAGTCCTGGTTAGAGCTGTGGTCGGTGTTAACCCCAACACAAAGACAGTCCTGGTTAGAGCTGTGGTCGGTGTTAACCCAACACAAAGACAGCCCTGGTTAGAGCTGTGGTCGGTGTTAACCCCAACACAAAGACAGTCCTGGTTAGAGCTGTGGTCGGTGTTAACCCGACACAAAGACAGTCCTGGTTAGAGCTGTGGTCGGTGTTAACCCGACACAAAGACAGTCCTGGTTAGAGCTGTGGTCGGTGTTAACCCCAACACAAAGACAGTCCAACACAAAGACAGTCCTGGTTAGAGCTGTGGTCGGTGTTAACCCCAACACAAAGACAGTCCTGGTTAGAGCTGTGGTCGGTGTGAACCCGACACAAAGACAGTCCTGGTTAGACCTGTGGTCGGTGTTAACCCGACACAAAGACAGTCCTGGTTAGAGCTGTGGTCGGTGTAAACAAAAAACAAAGACAGTACTGGTTAGAGCTGTGGTCGGTGTTAACCCCAACACAAAGACAGTCCTGGTTAGAGCTGTGGTCGGTGTAAACAAAAAACAAAGACAGTCCTGGTTAGAGCTGTGGTCGGTGTAAACAAAAAACAAAGACAGTCCTGGTTAGAGCTGTGGTCGTTGTTAACCCAACACAAAGACAGTCCTGGTTAGAGCTGTGGTCGGTGTTAACCCCAACACAAAGACAGTCCTGGTTAGAGCTGTGGTCAGTGTTAACCCAACACAAAGACAGTCCTGGTTAGAGCTGTGGTCGGTGTTAACCCAACACAAAGACAGTCCTGGTTAGAGCTGTGGTCGGTGTTAACCCAACACAAAGACAGTCCTGGTTAGAGCTGTGGTCGGTGTTAACCCCGACACAAAGACAGTCCTGGTTAGAGCTGTGGTCGGTGTTAACCCCGACACAAAGACAGTCCTGGTTAGAGCTGTGGTCGGTGTTAACCCTGACACAAAGACAGCCCTGGTTAGAGCTGTGGTCGGTGTTAACCCAACACAAAGACAGTCCTGGTTAGAGCTGTGGTCGGTGTTAACCCGACACAAAGACAGTCCTGGTTAGAGCTGTGGTCGGTGGTAACCCGACACAAAGACAGTCCTGGTTAGAGCTGTGGTCGGTGTTAACCCCAACACAAAGACAGTCCTGGTTAGAGCTGTGGTCGGTGTTAACCCAACACAAAGACAGTCCTGGTTAGAGCTGTGGTCGGTGTTAACCCAACACAAAGACAGTCCTGGTTAGAGCTGTGGTCGGTGTTAACCCCAACACGAAGACAGTCCTGGTTAGAGCTGTGGTCGGTGTTAACCCCAACATAAAGACAGTCCTGGTTAGAGCTGTGGTCGGTGTTAACCCGACACAAAGACAGTCCTGGTTAGAGCTGTGGTCGGTGTTAACCCGACACAAAGACAGTCCTGGTTAGAGCTGTGGTCGGTGTTAACCCGACAAAAAGACAGTCCTGGTTAGAGCTGTGGTCGGTGTTAACCCCACAACAAAGACAGTCCTGGTTAGAGCTGTGGCCGGTGTTAACCCCACAACAAAGACAGTCCTGGTTAGAGCTGTGGTCGGTGTTAACCCCACAACAAAGACAGTCCTGGTTAGAGCTGTGTTCGGTGTTAACCCGACACAAAGACAGTCCTGGTTAGAGCTGTGGTCGGTGTTAACCCAACACAAAGACAGTCCTGGTTAGAGCTGTGATCAGTGTTAACCCAACACAAAGACAGTCCTGGTTAGAGCTGTGGTCGGTGTTAACCCAACACAAAGACAGTCCTGGTTAGAGCTGTGGTCGGTGTTAACCCGACACAAAGACAGTCCTTGTTATAGCTGTGGTCGGTGTTAACCCGACACAAAGACAGTCCTTGTTATAGCTGTGGTCGGTGTTAACCCCAACATAAAGACAGTCCTGGTTAGAGATGTGGTCGGTGTTAACCCCAACACAAAGACAGTCCTGGTTAGAGCTGTGGTCGGTGTTAACCCCGACACAAAGACAGTCCTGGTTAGAGCTGTGGTCGGTGTTAACCCCAACATAAAGACAGTCCTGGTTAGAGCTGTGGTCGGTGTTAACCCGACACAAAGACAGTCCTGGTTAGAGCTGTGGTCGGTGTTAACCCGACACAAAGACAGTCCTGGTTAGAGCTGTGGTCGGTGTTAACACCAACACAAAGACAGTCCTGGTTAGAGCTGTGGTCGGTGTTAACCCGACACAAAGACAGTCCTGGTTAGAGCTGTGGTCGGTGTTAACCCCAACACAAAGACAGTCCTGGTTAGAGCTGTGGTCGGTGTTAACCCGACACAAAGACAGTCCTGGTAAAGAGCTGTGGTCGGTGTTAACTCAACACAAAGACAGTCCTGGTTAGAGCTGTGGTCGGTGTTAACCCCAACACAAAGACAGTCCTGGTTAGAGCTGTGGTCGGTGTTAACCCAACACAAAGACAGCCCTGGTTAGAGCTGTGGTCGGTGTTAACCCCAACACAAAGACAGTCCTGGTTAGAGCTGTGGTCGGTGTTAACCCGACACAAAGACAGTCCTGGTTAGAGCTGTGGTCGGTGTTAACCCGACACAAAGACAGTCCTGGTTAGAGCTGTGGTCGGTGTTAACCCCAACACAAAGACAGTCCAACACAAAGACAGTCCTGGTTAGAGCTGTGGTCGGTGTTAACCCCAACACAAAGACAGTCCTGGTTAGAGCTGTGGTCGGTGTGAACCCGACACAAAGACAGTCCTGGTTAGACCTGTGGTCGGTGTTAACCCGACACAAAGACAGTCCTGGTTAGAGCTGTGGTCGGTGTTAACCCGACACAAAGACAGTCCTGGTTAGAGCTGTGGTCGGTGTTAACCCGACACAAAGACAGTCCTGGTTAGAGCTGTGGTCGGTGTTAACCCCAACACAAAGACAGTTCAACACAAAGACAGTCCTGGTTAGAGCTGTGGTCGGTGTTAACCCCAACACAAAGACAGTCCTGGTTAGAGCTGTGGTCGGTGTGAACCCGACACAAAGACAGTCCTGGTTAGACCTGTGGTCGGTGTTAACCCGACACAAAGACAGTCCTGGTTAGAGCTGTGGTCGGTGTAAACAAAAAACAAAGACAGTACTGGTTAGAGCTGTGGTCGGTGTTAACCCAACACAAAGACAGTCCTGGTTAGAGCTGTGGTCGGTGTTAACCCCAACACGAAGACAGTCCTGGTTAGAGCTGTGGTCGGTGTTAACCCCAACATAAAGACAGTCCTGGTTAGAGCTGTGGTCGGTGTTAACCCGACACAAAGACAGTCCTGGTTAGAGCTGTGGTCGGTGTTAACCCGACAAAAAGACAGTCCTGGTTAGAGCTGTGGTCGGTGTTAACCCCACAACAAAGACAGTCCTGGTTAGAGCTGTGGCCGGTGTTAACCCCACAACAAAGACAGTCCTGGTTAGAGCTGTGGTCGGTGTTAACCCCACAACAAAGACAGTCCTGGTTAGAGCTGTGTTCGGTGTTAACCCGACACAAAGACAGTCCTGGTTAGAGCTGTGGTCGGTGTTAACCCGACACAAAGACAGTCCTGGTTAGAGCTGTGGTCGGTGTTAACCCAAACACAAAGACAGTCCTGGTTAGAGCTGTGGTCGGTGTTAACCCGACACAAAGACAGTCCTGGTTAGAGCTGTGATCAGTGTTAACCCAACACAAAGACAGTCCTGGTTAGAGCTGTGGTCAGTGTTAACCCAACACAAAGACAGTCCTGGTTAGAGCTGTGGTCGGTGTTAACCCGACACAAAGACAGTCCTTGTTATAGCTGTGGTCGGTGTTAACCCCGACACAAAGACAGTCCTGGTTAGAGCTGTGGTCAGTGTTAACCCAACACAAAAACAGTCCTGGTTAGAGCTGTGGTCGGTGTTAACCCCAACACAAAGACAGTCCTGGTTAGAGCTGTGGTCGGTGTTCACCCCAACACAAAGACAGTCCTGGTTAGAGCTGTGGTCGGTGTTAACCCAACACAAAGACAGCCCTGGTTAGAGCTGTGGTCGGTGTTAACCCCAACACGAAGACAGTCCTGGTTAGAGCTGTGGTCGGTGTTAACCCGACACAAAGACAGTCCTGGTTAGAGCTGTGGTCGGTGTTAACCCCAACACAAAGACAGTCCTGGTTAGAGCTGTGGTCGGTGTTAACCCGACACAAAGACAGTCCTGGTTAGAGCTGTGGTCGGTGTTAACCCCAACACAAAGACAGTCCTGGTTAGAGCTGTGGTCGGTGTTAACCCGACACAAAGACAGTCCTGGTAAAGAGCTGTGGTCGGTGTTAACTCAACACAAAGACAGTCCTGGTTAGAGCTGTGGTCGGTGTTAACCCCAGCACAAAGACAGTCCTGGTTAGAGCTGTGGTCGGTGTTAACCCAACACAAAGACAGCCCTGGTTAGAGCTGTGGTCGGTGTTAACCCCAACACAAAGACAGTCCTGGTTAGAGCTGTGGTCGGTGTTAACCCGACACAAAGACAGTCCTGGTTAGAGCTGTGGTCGGTGTTAACCCGACACAAAGACAGTCCTGGTTAGAGCTGTGGTCGGTGTTAACCCCAACACAAAGACAGTCCAACACAAAGACAGTCCTGGTTAGAGCTGTGGTCGGTGTTAACCCCAACACAAAGTCCTGGTTAGAGCTGTGGTCGGTGTGAACCCGACACAAAGACAGTCCTGGTTAGACCTGTGGTCGGTGTTAACCCGACACAAAGACAGTCCTGGTTAGAGCTGTGGTCGGTGTTAACCCGACACAAAGACAGTCCTGGTTAGAGCTGTGGTCGGTGTTAACCCGACACAAAGACAGTCCTGGTTAGAGCTGTGGTCGGTGTTAACCCCAACACAAAGACAGTCCAACACAAAGACAGTCCTGGTTAGAGCTGTGGTCGGTGTTAACCCCAACACGAAGACAGTCCTGGTTAGAGCTGTGGTCGGTGTGAACCCCACAACAAAGACAGTCCTGGTTAGAGCTGTGTTCGGTGTTAACCCAACACAAAGACAGTCCTGGTTAGAGCTGTGGTCGGTGTTAACCCAACACAAAGACAGTCCTGGTTAGAGCTGTGATCAGTGTTAACCCAACACAAAGACAGTCCTGGTTAGAGCTGTGGTCGGTGTTAACCCCAACATAAAGACAGTCCTGGTTAGAGCTGTGGTCGGTGTTAACCCGACACAAAGACAGTCCTGGTTAGAGCTGTGGTCGGTGTTAACCCGACACAAAGACAGTCCTGGTTAGAGCTGTGGTCGGTGTTAACACCAACACAAAGACAGTCCTGGTTAGAGCTGTGGTCGGTGTTAACCCGACACAAAGACAGTCCTGGTTAGAGCTGTGGTCGGTGTTAACCCCAACACAAAGACAGTCCTGGTTAGAGCTGTGGTCGGTGTTAACCCGACACAAAGACAGTCCTGGTAAAGAGCTGTGGTCGGTGTTAACTCAACACAAAGACAGTCCTGGTTAGAGCTGTGGTCGGTGTTAACCCCA
The DNA here is from genome assembly GCF_029448725.1 of Salvelinus fontinalis. Classification (NCBI taxonomy): domain Eukaryota; kingdom Metazoa; phylum Chordata; class Actinopteri; order Salmoniformes; family Salmonidae; genus Salvelinus; species Salvelinus fontinalis. The sequence continues at coordinate 68,363,337 of NC_074671.1, read as the reverse complement.
ACACAAAGACAGTCCTGGTTAGAGCTGTGGTCGGTGTTAACCCAACACAAAGACAGCCCTGGTTAGAGCTGTGGTCGGTGTTAACCCCAACACAAAGACAGTCCTGGTTAGAGCTGTGGTCGGTGTGAACCCGACACAAAGACAGTCCTGGTTAGACCTGTGGTCGGTGTTAACCCGACACAAAGACAGTCCTGGTTAGAGCTGTGGTCGGTGTTAACCCGACACAAAGACAGTCCTGGTTAGAGCTGTGGTCGGTGTTAACCCGACACAAAGACAGTCCTGGTTAGAGCTGTGGTCGGTGTTAACCCCAACACAAAGACAGTCCAACACAAAGACAGTCCTGGTTAGAGCTGTGGTCGGTGTTAACCCCAACACAAAGACAGTCCTGGTTAGAGCTGTGGTCGGTGTGAACCCGACACAAAGACAGTCCTGGTTAGACCTGTGGTCGGTGTTAACCCGACACAAAGACAGTCCTGGTTAGAGCTGTGGTCGGTGTAAACAAAAAACAAAGACAATACTGGTTAGAGCTGTGGTCGGTGTTAACCCAACACAAAGACAGTCCTGGTTAGAGCTGTGGTCGGTGTTAACCCCAACACGAAGACAGTCCTGGTTAGAGCTGTGGTCGGTGTTAACCCCAACATAAAGACAGTCCTGGTTAGAGCTGTGGTCGGTGTTAACCCGACACAAAGACAGTCCTGGTTAGAGCTGTGGTCGGTGTTAACCCGACAAAAAGACAGTCCTGGTTAGAGCTGTGGTCGGTGTTAACCCCACAACAAAGACAGTCCTGGTTAGAGCTGTGGCCGGTGTTAACCCCACAACAAAGACAGTCCTGGTTAGAGCTGTGGTCGGTGTTAACCCCACAACAAAGACAGTCCTGGTTAGAGCTGTGTTCGGTGTTAACCCGACACAAAGACAGTCCTGGTTAGAGCTGTGGTCGGTGTTAACCCGACACAAAGACAGTCCTTGTTATAGCTGTGGTCGGTGTTAACCCCAACATAAAGACAGTCCTGGTTAGAGATGTGGTCGGTGTTAACCCCAACACAAAGACAGTCCTGGTTAGAGCTGTGGTCGGTGTTAACCCCGACACAAAGACAGTCCTGGTTAGAGCTGTGGTCGGTGTTAACCCCAACATAAAGACAGTCCTGGTTAGAGCTGTGGTCGGTGTTAACCCGACACAAAGACAGTCCTGGTTAGAGCTGTGGTCGGTGTTAACCCGACACAAAGACAGTCCTGGTTAGAGCTGTGGTCGGTGTTAACACCAACACAAAGACAGTCCTGGTTAGAGCTGTGGTCGGTGTTAACCCGACACAAAGACAGTCCTGGTTAGAGCTGTGGTCGGTGTTAACCCCAACACAAAGACAGTCCTGGTTAGAGCTGTGGTCGGTGTTAACCCGACACAAAGACAGTCCTGGTAAAGAGCTGTGGTCGGTGTTAACTCAACACAAAGACAGTCCTGGTTAGAGCTGTGGTCGGTGTTAACCCCAACACAAAGACAGTCCTGGTTAGAGCTGTGGTCGGTGTTAACCCAACACAAAGACAGCCCTGGTTAGAGCTGTGGTCGGTGTTAACCCCAACACAAAGACAGTCCTGGTTAGAGCTGTGGTCGGTGTTAACCCGACACAAAGACAGTCCTGGTTAGAGCTGTGGTCGGTGTTAACCCGACACAAAGACAGTCCTGGTTAGAGCTGTGGTCGGTGTTAACCCCAACACAAAGACAGTCCAACACAAAGACAGTCCTGGTTAGAGCTGTGGTCGGTGTTAACCCCAACACAAAGACAGTCCTGGTTAGAGCTGTGGTCGGTGTGAACCCGACACAAAGACAGTCCTGGTTAGACCTGTGGTCGGTGTTAACCCGACACAAAGACAGTCCTGGTTAGAGCTGTGGTCGGTGTTAACCCGACACAAAGACAGTCCTGGTTAGAGCTGTGGTCGGTGTTAACCCGACACAAAGACAGTCCTGGTTAGAGCTGTGGTCGGTGTTAACCCCAACACAAAGACAGTCCAACACAAAGACAGTCCTGGTTAGAGCTGTGGTCGGTGTTAACCCCAACACAAAGACAGTCCTGGTTAGAGCTGTGGTCGGTGTGAACCCGACACAAAGACAGTCCTGGTTAGACCTGTGGTCGGTGTTAACCCGACACAAAGACAGTCCTGGTTAGAGCTGTGGTCGGTGTAAACAAAAAACAAAGACAGTACTGGTTAGAGCTGTGGTCGGTGTTAACCCAACACAAAGACAGTCCTGGTTAGAGCTGTGGTCGGTGTTAACCCCAACACGAAGACAGTCCTGGTTAGAGCTGTGGTCGGTGTTAACCCCAACATAAAGACAGTCCTGGTTAGAGCTGTGGTCGGTGTTAACCCGACACAAAGACAGTCCTGGTTAGAGCTGTGGTCGGTGTTAACCCGACAAAAAGACAGTCCTGGTTAGAGCTGTGGTCGGTGTTAACCCCACAACAAAAACAGTCCTGGTTAGAGCTGTGGCCGGTGTTAACCCAACACAAAGACAGTCCTGGTTAGAGCTGTGGTCGGTGTAAACAAAAAACAAAGACAATACTGGTTAGAGCTGTGGTCGGTGTTAACCCAACACAAAGACAGTCCTGGTTAGAGCTGTGGTCGGTGTTAACCCCAACACGAAGACAGTCCTGGTTAGAGCTGTGGTCGGTGTTAACCCCAACATAAAGACAGTCCTGGTTAGAGCTGTGGTCGGTGTTAACCCGACACAAAGACAGTCCTGGTTAGAGCTGTGGTCGGTGTTAACCCGACAAAAAGACAGTCCTGGTTAGAGCTGTGGTCGGTGTTAACCCCACAACAAAGACAGTCCTGGTTAGAGCTGTGGCCGGTGTTAACCCCACAACAAAGACAGTCCTGGTTAGAGCTGTGGTCGGTGTTAACCCCACAACAAAGACAGTCCTGGTTAGAGCTGTGTTCGGTGTTAACCCGACACAAAGACAGTCCTGGTTAGAGCTGTGGTCGGTGTTAACCCGACACAAAGACAGTCCTTGTTATAGCTGTGGTCGGTGTTAACCCCAACATAAAGACAGTCCTGGTTAGAGATGTGGTCGGTGTTAACCCCAACACAAAGACAGTCCTGGTTAGAGCTGTGGTCGGTGTTAACCCCGACACAAAGACAGTCCTGGTTAGAGCTGTGGTCGGTGTTAACCCCAACATAAAGACAGTCCTGGTTAGAGCTGTGGTCGGTGTTAACCCGACACAAAGACAGTCCTGGTTAGAGCTGTGGTCGGTGTTAACCCGACACAAAGACAGTCCTGGTTAGAGCTGTGGTCGGTGTTAACACCAACACAAAGACAGTCCTGGTTAGAGCTGTGGTCGGTGTTAACCCGACACAAAGACAGTCCTGGTTAGAGCTGTGGTCGGTGTTAACCCCAACACAAAGACAGTCCTGGTTAGAGCTGTGGTCGGTGTTAACCCGACACAAAGACAGTCCTGGTAAAGAGCTGTGGTCGGTGTTAACTCAACACAAAGACAGTCCTGGTTAGAGCTGTGGTCGGTGTTAACCCCAACACAAAGACAGTCCTGGTTAGAGCTGTGGTCGGTGTTAACCCAACACAAAGACAGCCCTGGTTAGAGCTGTGGTCGGTGTTAACCCCAACACAAAGACAGTCCTGGTTAGAGCTGTGGTCGGTGTTAACCCGACACAAAGACAGTCCTGGTTAGAGCTGTGGTCGGTGTTAACCCGACACAAAGACAGTCCTGGTTAGAGCTGTGGTCGGTGTTAACCCCAACACAAAGACAGTCCAACACAAAGACAGTCCTGGTTAGAGCTGTGGTCGGTGTTAACCCCAACACAAAGACAGTCCTGGTTAGAGCTGTGGTCGGTGTGAACCCGACACAAAGACAGTCCTGGTTAGACCTGTGGTCGGTGTTAACCCGACACAAAGACAGTCCTGGTTAGAGCTGTGGTCGGTGTTAACCCGACACAAAGACAGTCCTGGTTAGAGCTGTGGTCGGTGTTAACCCGACACAAAGACAGTCCTGGTTAGAGCTGTGGTCGGTGTTAACCCCAACACAAAGACAGTCCAACACAAAGACAGTCCTGGTTAGAGCTGTGGTCGGTGTTAACCCCAACACAAAGACAGTCCTGGTTAGAGCTGTGGTCGGTGTGAACCCGACACAAAGACAGTCCTGGTTAGACCTGTGGTCGGTGTTAACCCGACACAAAGACAGTCCTGGTTAGAGCTGTGGTCGGTGTAAACAAAAAACAAAGACAGTACTGGTTAGAGCTGTGGTCGGTGTTAACCCAACACAAAGACAGTCCTGGTTAGAGCTGTGGTCGGTGTTAACCCCAACACGAAGACAGTCCTGGTTAGAGCTGTGGTCGGTGTTAACCCCAACATAAAGACAGTCCTGGTTAGAGCTGTGGTCGGTGTTAACCCGACACAAAGACAGTCCTGGTTAGAGCTGTGGTCGGTGTTAACCCGACAAAAAGACAGTCCTGGTTAGAGCTGTGGTCGGTGTTAACCCCACAACAAAAACAGTCCTGGTTAGAGCTGTGGCCGGTGTTAACCCCACAACAAAGACAGTCCTGGTTAGAGCTGTGGTCGGTGTTAACCCCACAACAAAGACAGTCCTGGTTAGAGCTGTGTTCGGTGTTAACCCGACACAAAGACAGTCCTGGTTAGAGCTGTGGTCGGTGTTAACCCAACACAAAGACAGTCCTGGTTAGAGCTGTGGTCGGTGTTAACCCAAACACAAAGACAGTCCTGGTTAGAGCTGTGGTCGGTGTTAACCCGACACAAAGACAGTCCTGGTTAGAGCTGTGATCAGTGTTAACCCAACACAAAGACAGTCCTGGTTAGAGCTGTGGTCAGTGTTAACCCAACACAAAGACAGTCCTGGTTAGAGCTGTGGTCGGTGTTAACCCGACACAAAGACAGTCCTTGTTATAGCTGTGGTCGGTGTTAACCCCGACACAAAGACAGTCCTGGTTAGAGCTGTGGTCAGTGTTAACCCAACACAAAAACAGTCCTGGTTAGAGCTGTGGTCGGTGTTACCCCAACACAAAGACAGTCCTGGTTAGAGCTGTGGTCGGTGTTCACCCCAACACAAAGACAGTCCTGGTTAGAGCTGTGGTCGGTGTTAACCCCAACATAAAGACAGTCCTGGTTAGAGATGTGGTCGGTGTTAACCCCAACACAAAGACAGTCCTGGTTAGAGCTGTGGTCTGTGTTAACCCCGACACAAAGACAGTCCTGGTTAGAGCTGTGGTCGGTGTTAACCCCGACATAAAGACAGTCCTGGTTAGAGCTGTGGTCGGTGTTAACCCGACACAAAGACAGTCCTGGTTAGAGCTGTGGTCGGTGTTAACCCGACACAAAGACAGTCCTGGTTAGAGCTGTGGTCGGTGTTAACCCCAACACAAAGACAGTCCTGGTTAGAGCTGTGGTCGGTGTTAACCCGACACAAAGACAGTCCTGGTTAGAGCTGTGGTCGGTGTTAACCCCAACACAAAGACAGTCCTGGTTAGAGCTGTGGTCGGTGTTAACCCGACACAAAGACAGTCCTGGTAAAGAGCTGTGGTCGGTGTTAACTCAACACAAAGACAGTCCTGGTTAGAGCTGTGGTCGGTGTTAACCCCAACACAAAGACAGTCCTGGTTAGAGCTGTGGTCAGTGTTAACCCAACACAAAGACAGCCCTGGTTAGAGCTGTGGTCGGTGTTAACCCCAACACAAAGACAGTCCTGGTTAGAGCTGTGGTCGGTGTTAACCCGACACAAAGACAGTCCTGGTTAGAGCTGTGGTCGGTGTTAACCCGACACAAAGACAGTCCTGGTTAGAGCTGTGGTCGGTGTTAACCCCAACACAAAGACAGTCCAACACAAAGACAGTCCTGGTTAGAGCTGTGGTCGGTGTTAACCCCAACACAAAGACAGTCCTGGTTAGAGCTGTGGTCGGTGTGAACCCGACACAAAGACAGTCCTGGTTAGACCTGTGGTCGGTGTTAACCCGACACAAAGACAGTCCTGGTTAGAGCTGTGGTCGGTGTTAACCCGACACAAAGACAGTCCTGGTTAGAGCTGTGGTCGGTGTTAACCCGACACAAAGACAGTCCTGGTTAGAGCTGTGGTCGGTGTTAACCCCAACACAAAGACAGTCCAACACAAAGACAGTCCTGGTTAGAGCTGTGGTCGGTGTTAACCCCAACACAAAGACAGTCCTGGTTAGAGCTGTGGTCGGTGTGAACCCGACACAAAGACAGTCCTGGTTAGACCTGTGGTCGGTGTTAACCCGACACAAAGACAGTCCTGGTTAGAGCTGTGGTCGGTGTAAACAAAAAACAAAGACAGTACTGGTTAGAGCTGTGGTCGGTGTTAACCCCAACACAAAGACAGTCCTGGTTAGAGCTGTGGTCGGTGTGAACCCGACACAAAGACAGTCCTGGTTAGACCTGTGGTCGGTGTTAACCCGACACAAAGACAGTCCTGGTTAGAGCTGTGGTCGGTGTAAACAAAAAACAAAGACAGTCCTGGTTAGAGCTGTGGTCGGTGTAAACAAAAAACAAAGACAGTCCTGGTTAGAGCTGTGGTCGGTGTTAACCCGACACAAAGACAGTCCTGGTTAGAGCTGTGGTCGGTGTTCACCCCAACACAAAGACAGTTCTGGTTACAGCTGTGGTCGGTGTTAACCCGACACAAAGACAGTCCTGGTTAGAGCTGTGGTCGGTGTTAACCCCAACATAAAGACAGTCCTGGTTAGAGCTGTGGTCGGTGTTAACCCGACACAAAGACAGTCCTGGTTAGAGCTGTGGTCGGTGTTAACCCGACACAAAGACAGTCCTGGTTAGAGCTGTGGTCGGTGTTAACCCGACAAAAAGACAGTCCTGGTTAGAGCTGTGGTCGGTGTTAACCCCACAACAAAGACAGTCCTGGTTAGAGCTGTGGCCGGTGTTAACCCCACAACAAAGACAGTCCTGGTTAGAGCTGTGGTCGGTGTTAACCCCACAACAAAGACAGTCCTGGTTAGAGCTGTGTTCGGTGTTAACCCGACACAAAGACAGTCCTGGTTAGAGCTGTGGTCGGTGTTAACCCAACACAAAGACAGTCCTGGTTAGAGCTGTGGTCGGTGTTAACCCCAACACAAAGACAGTCCTGGTTAGAGCTGTGGTCGGTGTTAACCCGACACAAAGACAGTCCTGGTTAGAGCTGTGATCGGTGTTAACCCAACACAAAGACAGTCCTGGTTAGAGCTGTGGTCAGTGTTAACCCAACACAAAGACAGTCCTGGTTAGAGCTGTGGTCGGTGTTAACCCGACACAAAGACAGTCCTTGTTATAGCTGTGGTCGGTGTTAACCCCGACACAAAGACAGTCCTGGTTAGAGCTGTGGTCAGTGTTAACCCAACACAAAAACAGTCCTGGTTAGAGCTGTGGTCGGTGTTAACCCCAACACAAAGACAGTCCTGGTTAGAGCTGTGGTCGGTGTTCACCCCAACACAAAAACAGTCCTGGTTAGAGCTGTGGTCGGTGTTTACCCCAACATAAAGACAGTCCTGGTTAGAGATGTGGTCGGTGTTAACCCCAACACAAAGACAGTCCTGGTTAGAGCTGTGGTCGGTGTTAACCCCAACATAAAGACAGTCCTGGTTAGAGCTGTGGTCGGTGTTAACCCCAACATAAAGACAGTCCTGGTTAGAGCTGTGGTCGGTGTTAACCCGACACAAAGACAGTCCTGGTTAGAGCTGTGGTCGGTGTTAACCCGACACAAAGACAGTCCTGGTTAGAGCTGTGGTCGGTGTTAACCCCAACACAAAGACAGTCCTGGTTAGAGCTGTGGTCGGTGTTAACCCGACACAAAGACAGTCCTGGTTAGAGCTGTGGTCGGTGTTAACCCCAACACAAAGACAGTCCTGGTTAGAGCTGTGGTCGGTGTTAACCCGACACAAAGACAGTCCTGGTAAAGAGCTGTGGTCGGTGTTAACTCAACACAAAGACAGTCCTGGTTAGAGCTGTGGTCGGTGTTAACCCCAACACAAAGACAGTCCTGGTTAGAGCTGTGGTCGGTGTTAACCCAACACAAAGACAGCCCTGGTTAGAGCTGTGGTCGGTGTTAACCCCAACACAAAGACAGTCCTGGTTAGAGCTGTGGTCGGTGTTAACCCGACACAAAGACAGTCCTGGTTAGAGCTGTGGTCGGTGTTAACCCGACACAAAGACAGTCCTGGTTAGAGCTGTGGTCGGTGTTAACCCCAACACAAAGACAGTCCAACACAAAGACAGTCCTGGTTAGAGCTGTGGTCGGTGTTAACCCCAACACAAAGACAGTCCTGGTTAGAGCTGTGGTCGGTGTGAACCCGACACAAAGACAGTCCTGGTTAGACCTGTGGTCGGTGTTAACCCGACACAAAGACAGTCCTGGTTAGAGCTGTGGTCGGTGTAAACAAAAAACAAAGACAGTACTGGTTAGAGCTGTGGTCGGTGTTAACCCCAACACAAAGACAGTCCTGGTTAGAGCTGTGGTCGGTGTAAACAAAAAACAAAGACAGTCCTGGTTAGAGCTGTGGTCGGTGTAAACAAAAAACAAAGACAGTCCTGGTTAGAGCTGTGGTCGGTGTTAACCCAACACAAAGACAGTCCTGGTTAGAGCTGTGGTCGGTGTTAACCCCAACACAAAGACAGTCCTGGTTAGAGCTGTGGTCAGTGTTAACCCAACACAAAGACAGTCCTGGTTAGAGCTGTGGTCGGTGTTAACCCAACACAAAGACAGTCCTGGTTAGAGCTGTGGTCGGTGTTAACCCAACACATAGACAGTCCTGGTTAGAGCTGTGGTCGGTGTTAACCCCGACACAAAGACAGTCCTGGTTAGAGCTGTGGTCGGTGTTAACCCCGACACAAAGACAGTCCTGGTTAGAGCTGTGGTCGGTGTTAACCCTGACACAAAGACAGCCCTGGTTAGAGCTGTGGTCGGTGTTAACCCGACACAAAGACAGTCCTGGTTAGAGCTGTGGTCGGTGTTAACCCGACACAAAGACAGTCCTGGTTAGAGCTGTGGTCGGTGGTAACCCGACACAAAGACAGTCCTGGTTAGAGCTGTGGTCGATGTTAACCCCAACACAAAGACAGTCCTGGTTAGAGCTGTGGTCGGTGTTAACCCAACACAAAGACAGTCCTGGTTAGAGCTGTGGTCGGTGTTAACCCAACACAAAGACAGTCCTGGTTAGAGCTGTGGTCGGTGTTAACCCCAACACGAAGACAGTCCTGGTTAGAGCTGTGGTCGGTGTTAACCCCAACATAAAGACAGTCCTGGTTAGAGCTGTGGTCGGTGTTAACCCGACACAAAGACAGTCCTGGTTAGAGCTGTGGTCGGTGTTAACCCGACACAAAGACAGTCCTGGTTAGAGCTGTGGTCGGTGTTAACCCGACAAAAAGACAGTCCTGGTTAGAGCTGTGGTCGGTGTTAACCCCACAACAAAGACAGTCCTGGTTAGAGCTGTGGCCGGTGTTAACCCCACAACAAAGACAGTCCTGGTTAGAGCTGTGGTCGGTGTTAACCCCACAACAAAGACAGTCCTGGTTAGAGCTGTGTTCGGTGTTAACCCGACACAAAGACAGTCCTGGTTAGAGCTGTGGTCGGTGTTAACCCAACACAAAGACAGTCCTGGTTAGAGCTGTGGTCGGTGTTAACCCCAACACAAAGACAGTCCTGGTTAGAGCTGTGGTCGGTGTTAACCCGACACAAAGACAGTCCTGGTTAGAGCTGTGATCAGTGTTAACCCAACACAAAGACAGTCCTGGTTAGAGCTGTGGTCAGTGTTAACCCAACACAAAGACAGTCCTGGTTAGAGCTGTGGTCGGTGTTAACCCGACACAAAGACAGTCCTTGTTATAGCTGTGGTCGGTGTTAACCCCGACACAAAGACAGTCCTGGTTAGAGCTGTGGTCAGTGTTAACCCAACACAAAAACAGTCCTGGTTAGAGCTGTGGTCGGTGTTACCCCAACACAAAGACAGTCCTGGTTAGAGCTGTGGTCGGTGTTCACCCCAACACAAAGACAGTCCTGGTAAGAGCTGTGGTCGGTGTTAACCCCAACATAAAGACAGTCCTGGTTAGAGCTGTGGTCGGTGTTAACCCCAACACAAAGACAGTCCTGGTTAGAGCTGTGGTCCGTGTTAACCCCGACACAAAGACAGTCCTGGTTAGAGCTGTGGTCGGTGTTAACCCCAACATAAAGACAGTCCTGGTTAGAGCTGTGGTCGGTGTTAACCCGACACAAAGACAGTCCTGGTTAGAGCTGTGGTCGGTGTTAACCCGACACAAAGACAGTCCTGGTTAGAGCTGTGGTCGGTGTTAACCCCAACACAAAGACAGTCCTGGTTAGAGCTGTGGTCGGTGTTAACCCGACACAAAGACAGTCCTGGTTAGAGCTGTGGTCGGTGTTCACCCCAACACAAAGACAGTTCTGGTTACAGCTGTGGTCGGTGTTAACCCGACACAAAGACAGTCCTGGTTAGAGCTGTGGTCGGTGTTAACCCGACACAAAGACAGTCCTGGTTAGAGCTGTGGTCGGTGTTAACTCAACACAAAGACAGTCCTGGTTAGAGCTGTGGTCGGTGTTAACCCCAACACAAAGACAGTCCTGGTTAGAGCTGTGGTCGGTGTTAACCCAACACAAAGACAGCCCTGGTTAGAGCTGTGGTCAGTGTTAACCCAACACAAAGACAGTCCTGGTTAGAGCTGTGGTCGGTGTTAACCCAACACAAAGACAGTACTGGTTAGAGCTGTGGTCGGTGTTAACCCAACACAAAGACAGTCCTGGTTAGAGCTGTGGTCGGTGTTAACCCCAACACAAAGACAGTCCTGGTTAGAGCTGTGGTCAGTGTTAACCCAACACAAAGACAGTCCTGGTTAGAGCTGTGGTCGGTGTTAACCCGACACAAAGACAGTCCTTGTTATAGCTGTGGTCGGTGTTAACCCCGACACAAAGACAGTCCTGGTTAGAGCTGTGGTCAGTGTTAACCCAACACAAAAACAGTCCTGGTTAGAGCTGTGGTCGGTGTTAACCCCAACACAAAGACAGTCCTGGTTAGAGCTGTGGTCGGTGTTCACCCCAACACAAAGACAGTCCTGGTTAGAGCTGTGGTCGGTGTTAACCCCGACACAAAGACAGTCCTGGTTAGAGCTGTGGTCGGTGTTAACCCCAACATAAAGACAGTCCTGGTTAGAGCTGTGGTTGGTGTTAACCCGACACAAAGACAGTCCTGGTTAGAGCTGTGGTCGGTGTTAACCCGACACAAAGACAGTCCTGGTTAGAGCTGTGGTCGGTGTTAACCCCAACACAAAGACAGTCCTGGTTAGAGCTGTGGTCGGTGTTAACCCGACACAAAGACAGTCCTGGTTAGAGCTGTGGTCGGTGTTCACCCCAACACAAAGACAGTTCTGGTTAGAGCTGTGGTCGGTGTTAACCCGACACAAAGACAGTCCTGGTTAGAGCTGTGGTCGGTGTTAACCCGACACAAAGACAGTCCTGGTTAGAGCTGTGGTCGGTGTTAACCCGACACGAAGACAGTTCTGGTTAGAGCTGTGGTCGGTGTTAACCCGACACAAAGACAGTCCTGGTTAGAGCTGTGGTCGGTGTTAACCCCAACACAAAGACAGTCCTGGTTAGAGCTGTGGTCGGTGTTAACCCGACACAAAGACAGTCCTGGTTAGAGCTGTGGTCGGTGTTCACCCCAACACAAAGACAGTTCTGGTTACAGCTGTGGTCGGTGTTAACCCGACACAAAGACAGTCCTGGTTAGAGCTGTGGTCGGTGTTAACCCGACACAAAGACAGTCCTGGTTAGAGCTGTGGTCGGTGTTAACTCAACACAAAGACAGTCCTGGTTAGAGCTGTGGTCGGTGTTAACCCCAACACAAAGACAGTCCTGGTTAGAGCTGTGGTCGGTGTTAACCCAACACAAAGACAGCCCTGGTTAGAGCTGTGGTCAGTGTTAACCCAACACAAAGACAGTCCTGGTTAGAGCTGTGGTCGGTGTTAACCCAACACAAAGACAGTACTGGTTAGAGCTGTGGTCGGTGTTAACCCAACACAAAGACAGTCCTGGTTAGAGCTGTGGTCGGTGTTAACCCCAACACAAAGACAGTCCTGGTTAGAGCTGTGGTCAGTGTTAACCCAACACAAAGACAGTCCTGGTTAGAGCTGTGGTCGGTGTTAACCCGACACAAAGACAGTCCTTGTTATAGCTGTGGTCGGTGTTAACCCCGACACAAAGACAGTCCTGGTTAGAGCTGTGGTCAGTGTTAACCCAACACAAAAACAGTCCTGGTTAGAGCTGTGGTCGGTGTTAACCCCAACACAAAGACAGTCCTGGTTAGAGCTGTGGTCGGTGTTCACCCCAACACAAAGACAGTCCTGGTTAGAGCTGTGGTCGGTGTTAACCCCGACACAAAGACAGTCCTGGTTAGAGCTGTGGTCGGTGTTAACCCCAACATAAAGACAGTCCTGGTTAGAGCTGTGGTTGGTGTTAACCCGACACAAAGACAGTCCTGGTTAGAGCTGTGGTCGGTGTTAACCCGACACAAAGACAGTCCTGGTTAGAGCTGTGGTCGGTGTTAACCCCAACACAAAGACAGTCCTGGTTAGAGCTGTGGTCGGTGTTAACCCGACACAAAGACAGTCCTGGTTAGAGCTGTGGTCGGTGTTCACCCCAACACAAAGACAGTTCTGGTTAGAGCTGTGGTCGGTGTTAACCCGACACAAAGACAGTCCTGGTTAGAGCTGTGGTCGGTGTTAACCCGACACAAAGACAGTCCTGGTTAGAGCTGTGGTCGGTGTTAACCCGACACGAAGACAGTTCTGGTTAGAGCTGTGGTCGGTGTTAACCCCAACACGAAGACAGTCCTGGTTAGAGCTGTGGTCGGTGTTAACCCAACACAAAGACAGTCCTGGTTAGAGCTGTGGTCGGTGTTAACCCGACACGAAGACAGTTCTGGTTAGAGCTGTGGTCGGTGTTAACCCCAACACGAAGACAGTCCTGGTTAGAGCTGTGGTCGGTGTTAACCCCAACACAAAGACAGTCCTGGTTAGAGCTGTGGTCGGTGTTAACCCGACACGAAGACAGTACTGGTTAGAGCTGTGGTCGGTGTTAACCCAACACGAAGACAGTCCTGGTTAGAGCTGTGGTCGGTGTTAACCCCAACACAAAGACAGTCCTGGTTAGAGCTGTGGTCGGTGTTAACCCATCACAAAGACAGTCCTGGTTAGAGCTGTGGTCGGTGTTAACCCGACACAAAGACAGTCCTGGTTAGTGAGCTTGAGGCTCATTGGCTGATGAAAACAAGACAAGTCAATGAACTTTAATGATATTCCCAAACGTCACTTAAAAACAGGAATCTTCTAAGACATTTGTAGACATGTCAAGACAAGACTTTGACTTTTAATGATGTCTCCAAATGTCAGTTAAAACATGAATCCTATGAGACATTTAAAGACATGTCAAGACAAGACTGTGAACTTACTAAGACATTATGTATATAAACATGATGAATTTACTAAGACATTATGTGTACAGACATTATGTCTTCAAGGATTAATCTTTATTTATCCTCTCCTCCTCTCATTCATCAGACTGAATTTTAATTGCCAACTCTAATCCTGGCTTCTTATTTGCCAATCCACGGCAGTAGCGACAATGCTGATTGGCTAAGGACCAAGCCAAAGATTAGAAGTCCAGGTAAAGACATAAACCCACACAGACAGACAGACAGACAGACAGGCAGACCGACAGACAGACAGACAGACAGACAGACAGGCAGGCAGACAGACAGACAGACATGCAGACAGACAGACAGACAGACACGCAGACTGGCAGGTAGGCAGACAGACAGACAGGCAAGCAGGCAGACAGACAGACAGACAGACAGACAGGCAGCTCATGGGAACAAGACCTTTGGTGGAGATGGTGTGTGTGTGAGAGAGATATTAAAATACCTTTATTAGACCAACAGTTCAATCACCAAAACCCCCCACTTCAACAGACCTAGAAAGCCAGAAACAAGCACCCCTCTTCCACTGTGAATATTTCCCTCCCTGACCAACCCAGTCTCTCATTAATTAGGTTACGCTGACGCCCCACGCCCTTACAAAGTCCACCCGACGGTTCACAAGCCCTCTATATACATGCTCCAGTGTCAGCCGAGCTCCCAGCAGCCCCAGCAACACACAGCTCTGGGGTCCGTACACCCCACTCCCTCCGATGTCAGCGGAGCTCCTAGCAGCCCCAGCAGCACACAGCTCTGGGGTCCGTACACCCCGCCCTCTGCATCTCTGGCAGCTGACTGGTAGTACAGAATTCTAAAATTCCCTCCTCTAATACACCCCAGAAACGTTTATAAAGTCCATTAACCCCCACGGCACACGGCCTGGGGAGAGCTACTGCACAGCTGCTGTTAGTTCCTGAAACAAATGATCCAGCCTCCAGCCCAGCGCTCTGCTCAGGCCCGAGCTTAAACAGCCCCTGTAGAATCTCCTGAGCACAGTGAGGATCTGTGTTGCTGTTCGTTGTGAAGGTCTGCGTTGAAGAACCATAGTCGTCCTCCTCATCACCTGCTGGATCCGACGTCAGAGACCCTCAAGGACCACGTAGATTCAGCCGACAAGATGAGTCGGCCTAACGAACAGCACTGGCATTTAGCCTGATTCAGCCAACAAGATGAGTAGGTCTAACGAACAGCACTGGCATTTAGCCTGATTCAGCCAACAAGATGAGTAGACCTGACGAACAGCACTGGCATTTAGCCTGATTCAGCCAACATGATGAGTAGACCTGACGAACAGCAAGAGCACTAGCATTTAGCCTGATTCAGCCAACAAGATGAGTAGACCTGACGAACAGCACTGGCATTTAGCCTGATTCAGCCGACAAGATGAGTCGGCCTAACGAACAGCACTGGCATTTAGCCTGATTCAGCCAACAAGATGAGTCGGCCTAACGAACAGCACTGGCATTTAGCCTGATTCAGCCGACAAGATGAGTCGACCTAACGAACAGCACTGGCATTTAGCCTGATTCAGCCAACACGATGAGTAGGCCTAACGAACAGCACTGGCATTTAGCCTGATTCAGTCAACAAGATGAGTAGGTCTGATGAACAACACTGGCATTTAGCCTGATTCAGCCAACAAGATGAGTAGGCCTAACAGACACCACTGGCATTTAGCCTGATTCAGTCAACAAGATGAGTAGGCCTAACAGACACCACTGGCATTTAGCCTGATTCAGTCAACAAGATGAGTAGGCCTAACGAACAGCACTGGCATTTAGCCTGATTCAGCCAACAAGATGAGTTGGCCTAACGAACAACACTGGCATTTAGCCTGATTCAGCCAACAAGATGAGTAGGCCTAACGAACAGCACTGGCATTTAGCCTTAATCAGCCAACAAGACGAGTAGGCCTAACGAACAGCACTGGCATTTAGCCTGATTCAGCCAACACGACGAGTAGGCCTAACGAACAGCACTGGCATTTAGCCTGATTCAGCCAACACGACGAGTAGGCCTAACGAACAGCACTGGCATTTAGCCTGATTCAGCCGACAAGATGAGTCGGCCTAACGAACAGCACTGGCATTTAGCCTGATTCAGCCAACAAGATGAGTAGGCCTAACGAACAGTAACAGCACTGGCATTTAGCCTGATTCAGCCAACAAGACGAGTAGGCCTAACGAACAGCACTGGCTTTTAGCCTGATTCAGCCAACACGATGAGTAGACCTGACGAACAGCACTAGCATTTAGCCTGATTCAGCCAACACGATGAGTAGGCCTAACGAACAGCACTGGCATTTAGCCTGATTCAGCCAACAAGATGAGTAGGCCTAACGAACAGCACTGGCATTTAGCCTGATTCAGCCAACACGATGAGCAGGCCTAATGAACAGTACTGGCATTTAGCCTGATTCAGCCAACACGATGAGCAGGCCTAATGAACAGTACTGGCATTTAGCTCGATTCAGTCAACAAGATGAGTAGGCCTAACGAACAGCACTGGCATTTAGCCTGATTCAGCCAACAAGACGAGTAGGCCTAATGAACAGCAACATCACTAGCCTATGTCAATCTACTATCCCCCATAGTACAAAAGTTGGCCTATTCTATTGGTCAACTTGTCCTTCTGTGCAATAAATAGATATTCTTATAAATATCCGTATTAAAATATATAGGCCTATGGGCTAGGCTACATGAGGTGTGTAACTATGATTTGAAAAAGTCGGGATAAAAGAAAAAGTCATGAGCTGTGTCTTATCTTACTGCAGACGCTGGGCATCATTCACAAGTGATAGGCTAATATTACCCATCAGACTATCCTTAATTTAATGTTGTATTTACATATACTACATAATATACGTGTGGAATTAGTTTTGATTTTCGAATGGACCATTATCATGCACCTGTCTCGGGAACAGAGTTAGCGGGGGAAAAAAATACATATCATCTATGTACTTAAATAGAGAATGGACGCTTTTCCCGTGGTTCATGAGTAGGCCTGATAGTCATGACCTCCCGGGTGGCGCAGTGGCCACCAGAGTCTCTGGGTTCACGCCCAGGCTCTGTCGCAGCCGGCCGCAACCGGGAGGTCCGTGGGGCGACGCACAATTGGCATAGCGTCGTCCGGGTTAGGGAGGGTTTGGCCGGTAGGGATATCCTTGTCTCAGTATGTAAATGTAATAAAATGTATGCACTCTAATGTAAGTCGCTCTGGATAAGAGCGTCTGCTAAATGACTAAAATGTAAATGTAAAATGTAAAAAAATGTTCATTTTCATGCCAGCCAGGTAGGCTATACTCCTGTTGTAACAGAGAAAATACATGTCATCTATGTACTTAAATAGAGTGTAACGACTTTCCTCTTCTTCTGACGAGGAGTAAGAGATATCGGACCAATATGCAGCGTGGTAAGTGTCCTTTTTAAAATATAAAACTGAACACTACAAAAATACAAAATAAACAAAGTGAATGATACAAAACAAAATCGAAACAGTCCCGTATGGTACAGACACAGGAAAACAACCACCCACAAAACACAAAGGAAAACAGGCTACCTAAATATATATATATATATTTTTTTTTTACCTTTATTTTACTAGGCAAGTCAGTTAAGAACAAATTCTTATTTTCAATGACGGCCTAGGAACAGTGGGTTAACTGCCAGTTCAGGGGCAGAACGACAGATTTGTACCTTGTCAGCTCGGGGATTTGAACTTGCAACCTTCCGGTTACTAGTCCAACGCTCTAACCACTAGGCTACCCTGCCTAGTGGTTATGGCTCCCAATCAGAGACAACGACTGACACCTGCCTCTGATTGGGCACCATACTAGGCCCAACACATAGAAATAGAACAACGGAACAAAACATAGAAAAACAACATAGAATGCCCACCCCAACTCACGCTCTGACCAAACTAAAATAAAGACATAAAAAAGGAACTAAGGTCAGAACGTGACATAGAGAATGTAGGAGCCTTTTCCCGTGGTTTATTTTCACGCCAGCCGGGTAGGCTATACTCTTGTTGTAAAGAGAAACAACTATGCTTAATTTTAGGAAAGTTGAGAAATAAATATAGTAGGCCTAGCCTATAGAAAGCTGATGGGATCCTCCTCTTTTTAACAGAGGCCATCAATTGCATAGCCTATAGAAATGTTGCGCAACATGAGCTCATGGGCTCTCATTAAGTTTTTTAATATGATTTTTTTTCGAAAACATTTGCATTGATGTCAGAGTGATTAGAGGGACAATAGAGTGCTGAGTACCAGGCAGTTAGCAAGTTTGGTAGGCTACCAATGATCAGCAGCAGCGCTTGGGGAAGCCTAGTTACCGTGACTATATTATGTTTCAACAGTGGGGGGTTTTCAGAGAGATAGAGATGATAATTTGATCACATCTACACCTTCATCAAAAAAACATGTTTATCAATTCACCAAGGAGTCAAATATTGGCCTGCTTTAGTGCCTTCCAAAAGGCATTGGATTCCATCTGGCATATAGGACTCTTTCTCAAACTCATCCAAAGTGGAGTTATTAAATCAATGTACAATGAAAATAAATGTTAAAATTGGTTAAAAAAAGAAATTATAATTTCACACAGGGGTGAGGGGTCACCCAGGCCAGCAATCTGAGCCCAACATTGTTTAATATCTATATTGATGAATTTGCAAAACAGTCTACAGTTCCTGTTGGGGCCATCTACAGCTCCTGTTGGAGCCATCTACAGCTCCTGTTGGAGCCATCTACAGCTCCTGTTGGAGCCATCTACAGCTCCTGTTGGAGCCATCTACAGCTCCTGTTGGGGCCATCTACAGCTCCTGTTGGAGCCATCTACAGCTCCTGTTGGGGCCATCTACAGCTCCTGTTGGAGCCATCTACAGCTCCTGTTGGAGCCATCTACAGCTCCTGTTGGGGCCATCTACAGCTCCTGTTGGGGCCATCTACAGCTCCTGTTGGAGCCATCTACAGCTCCTGTTGGGGCCATCTACAGCTCCTGTTGGGGCCATCTACAGCTCCTGTTGGAGCCATCTACAGCTCCTGTTGGGGCCATCTACAGCTCCTGTTGGAGCCATCTACAGCTCCTGGGCTCTTCCTAGACAACAAAGAAATTAAGTTCCTCCTCTATGCAGATGACCTGGTCTAGTTGTCTCAACAGAACAGGGGTTACAACAGGGGTTACAACGTAGCCTGTCAGTGTTAGATGCTGTCTCAACAGAACAGGGGTTACAACAGGGGTTACAACGTAGCCTGTCAGACCGCGTAGCTGTACTCAAGGAACTTACATCCTAAACCTGAATACCAAGATAGAACGTGTAGCTGTACTCAGGGAACATACATCCTAAACCTGAATACCAAGATAGACCGTGTAGCTGTACTCAGGGAACGTACATCCTAAACCTGAATACCAAGATAGACCGTGTAGCTGTACTCAGGGAACGTACATCCTAAACCTGAATACCAAGATAGACCGTGTAGCTGTACTCAGGGAACTTACATCCTAAACCTGATTACCAAGATAGACCCTGTAGCTGTACTCAGGGAACTTACATCCTAAACCTGAATACCAAGATAGACCGTGTAGCTGTACTCAGGGAACATACATCCTAAACCTGAATACCAAGATAGAACGTGTAGCTGTACTCAGGGAACTTACATCCTAAACCTGAATACCAAGATAGACCGCGTCACTGTACTCAGGGAACTTACATCCTAAACCTGAATACCAAGATAGGCCGTGTACATCAAATTATGCTTCCTCTATCTGGCAGGTGGTTTTGGGGTTTAGACTTCCTGGTTATTCTTCCTCTACCTGACAGGTGGTTTTGGGGTTTAGACTTCCTGGTTATTCTTCCTCTACCTGACAGGTGGTTTTGGGGTTTAGACTTCCTGGTTATTCTTCCTCTACCTGACAGGTGGTTTTGGGGTTTAGACTTCCTGGTTATTCTTCCTCTACCCGGCAGGTGGTTTCTTGGTTGTTCTCAGTAAAGTATTTTTTTCTAATTGTCTAATTGTAGAAGGTCTCAGGTGTGTTACCTGCCGGTACCCCAGAGTGAGTGTGGGTCTGGTCAGGAACCTGGTCTGCCTGTAGCTCGGAGGCTAATGAGGGGTGAAACAGGTTTGTCCTGGGTGGGTCTGGTCAGGAACCTGGTCTGCCTGTAGCTCGGAGGCTAATGAGGGGTGAAACAGGTTTGTCCTGGGTGGGACTGGTCAGGAACCTGGTCTGCCTGTAGCTCGGAGGCTAATGAGGGGTGAAACAGGTTTGTCCTGTGTGGGTCTGGTCTGCCTGTAGCTCGGAGGCTAATGAGGGGTGAAACAGGCTTGTCCTGTGTGGGTCAGGAACCTGGTCTGCCTGTAGCTCGGGGGCTAATGAGGGGTGAAACAGGTTTGTCCTGTGTGGGTCTGGTCTGGAACCTGGTCTGGCTGTAGCTCGGGGGCTAATGAGGGGTGAAACAAGTTTGTCCTGTGTGGGTCTGGTCAGGAACCTGGCCTGCCTGTAGCTCGGAGGCTAATGAGGGGTGAAACAGGTTTGTCCTGTGTGGGTCTGGTCTGGAACCTGGTCTGCCTGTAGCTCGGGGGCTAATGAGGGGTGAAACAGGTTTGTCCTGTGTGGGTCAGGAACCTGGCCTGCCTGTAGCTCGGGGGCTAATGAGGGGTGAAACAGGCGTGTCCTGTGTGGGTCTGGTCTGCCTGTAGCTCGGGGGCTAATGAGGGGTGAAACAGGCGTGTCCTGTGTGGGTCAGGAACCTGGTCTGCCTGTAGCTTGGGGGCTAATGAGGGGTGAAACAGGCGTGTCCTGTGTGGGTCTGGTCTGCCTGTAGCTCGGGGGCTAATGAGGGGTGAAACAGGCGTGTCCTGTGTGGGTCTGGTCTAACTGTAGCTCGGGGGCTAATGAGGGGTGAAACAGGCGTGTCCTGTGTGGGTCTGGTCTGCCTGTAGCTCGGGGCTAATGAGGGGTGAAACAGGTGTGTCCTGTGTGGGTCTGGTCTGCCTGTAGCTCGGGGGCTAATGAGGGGTGAAAGAGGTTTGTCCTGTGTGGGTCAGGAACCTGGTCTGCCTGTAGCTCGGGGGCTAATGAGGGGTGAAGCAGGTGTGTCCTGTGTGGGTCTGGTCTGCCTGTAGCTCGGGGGCTAATGAGGGGTGAAAGAGGTTTGTCCTGTGTGGGTCAGGAACCTGGTCTGCCTGTAGCTCGGGGCTAATGAGGGGTGAAACAGGCGTGTCCTGTGTGGGTCTGGTCTGCCTGTAGCTCGGGGACTAATGAGGGGTGAAACAGGCGTGTCCTGTGTGGGTCTGGTCTGCCTGTAGCTCGGGGCTAATGAGGGGTGAAACAGGTTTGTCCTGTGTGGGTCAGGAACCTGGTCTGCCTGTAGCTCGGGGGCTAATGAGGGGTGAAACAGGCGTGTCCTGTGTGGGTCTGGTCTGCCTGTAGCTCGGGGGCTAATGAGGGGTGAAAGAGGTTTGTCCTGTGTGGGTCAGGAACCTGGTCTGCCTGTAGCTCGGGGGCTAATGAGGGGTGAAACAGGCGCGTCCTGTGTGGGTCTGATCTGCCTGTAGCTCGGGGGCTAATGAGGGGTGAAACAGGCGTGTCCTGTGTGGGTCTGGTCTGCCTGTAGCTTGGGGCTAATGAGGGGTGAAACAGGTGTGTCCTGTGGGGGTCAGGAACCTGGTCTGCCTGTAGCTCGGGGGCTAATGAGGGGTGAAACAGGCACGTCCTGTGTGGGTCTGGTCTGCCTGTAGCTCGGGGGCTAATGAGGGGTGAAAGAGGTTTGTCCTGTGGGGGTCAGGAACCTGGTCTGCCTGTAGCTCGGGGGCTAATGCGGGGTGAAACAGGCGCGTCCTGTGTGGGTCTGGTCTGCCTGTAGCTCGGGGGCTAATGAGGGGTGAAACAGGCGCGTCCTGTGTGGGTCTGGTCTGCCTGTAGCTCGGGGGCTAATGAGGGGGGAAACAGGCGTGTCCTGTGTGGGTCTGGTCTGCCTGTAGCTCTGGGGCTAATGAGGGGTGAAACAGGCGTGTCCTGTGTGGGTCTGGTCTGCCTGTAGCTCTGGGGCTAATGAGGGGTGAAACAGGCGTGTCCTGTGTGGGTCTGGAACCTGGTCTGCCTGTAGCTCGGGGGCTAATGAGGGGTGAAACAGTCGCGTCCTGTGTGGGTCTGGTCTGCCTGTAGCTCGGGGGCTAATGAGGGGTGAAAGAGGCGTGTCCTGTGTGGGTCTGGTCTGCCTGTAGCTCGGGGGCTAATGAGGGGTGAAACAGGCATGTCCTGTGTGGGTCTGGTCTGCCTGTAGCTCGGGGGCTAATGAGGGGTGAAACAGGCGTGTCCTGTGTGGGTCTGGTCTGCCTGTAGCTCTGGGGCTAATGAGGGGTGAAACAGGCGTGTCCTGTGTGGGTCTGGTCTGCCTGTAGCTCGGGGGCTAATGAGGGGTGAAACAGGCGCGTCCTGTGTGGGTCTGGTCTGCCTGTAGCTCGGGGGCTAATGAGGGGTGAAACAGGCGTGTCCTGTGTGGGTCTGGTCTGCCTGTAGCTCGGGGGCTAATGAGGGGTGAAACAGGCGTGTCCTGTGTGGGTCTGGTCTGCCTGTAGCTCGGGGGCTAATGAGGGGTGAAACAGGCGTGTCCTGTGTGGGTCTGGTCTGCCTGTAGCTCGGGGGCTAATGAGGGGTGAAACAGGCGTATCCTGTGTGGGTCTGGTCTGCCTGTAGCTCGGGGGCTAATGAGGGGTGAAACAGGCGCGTCCTGTGTGGGTCTGGTCTGCCTGTAGCTCGGGGGCTAATGAGGGGTGAAACAGGCGCGTCCTGTGTGGGTCTGGAACCTGTAGCTCTGGGGCTAATGAGGGGTGAAACAGGCGTGTCCTGTGTGGGTCTGGAACCTGTAGCTCTGGGGCTAATGAGGGGTGAAACAGGCGTGTCCTGTGTGGGTCTGGTCTGCCTGTAGCTCTGGGGCTAATGAGGGGTGAAACAGGCGTGTCCTGTGTGGGTCTGGTCTGCCTGTAGCTCGGGGGCTAATGAGGGGTGAAACAGGCGCGTCCTGTGTGGGTCTGGTCTGCCTGTAGCTCGGGGGCTAATGAGGGGTGAAACAGGCGTGTCCTGTGTGGGTCTGGTCTGCCTGTAGCTCGGGGGCTAATGAGGGGTGAAACAGGCGCGTCCTGTGTGGGTCTGGTCTGCCTGTAGCTCGGGGGCTAATGAGGGGTGAAACAGGCGCGTCCTGTGTGGGTCTGGTCTGCCTGTAGCTCGGGGGCTAATGAGGGGTGAAACAGGCGCGTCCTGTGTGGGTCTGGTCTG
Source organism: Salvelinus fontinalis (assembly GCF_029448725.1). NCBI lineage: Eukaryota > Metazoa > Chordata > Actinopteri > Salmoniformes > Salmonidae > Salvelinus > Salvelinus fontinalis. The sequence continues at coordinate 68,340,573 of NC_074671.1, read as the reverse complement.
CCTGTAGCTCGGGGGCTAATGAGGGGTGAAACAGGCGTTCCTTAAACCACGTTTTCTCTTTTCTTCATCGTTCCTCTGAGTCGATCATCTTTGACCTCTTTGGGTTGGTTGATATTGATGAATTTGTGAAACAGTTTGAGCTCCTGAGGTCCTCCTAGACAACAAAGAAATTAACTTCCTTCCCCCCCAGATCCCCTCCTCAAATACACTTGGAAAATCACAGAGGGAATCCCCTCTTGTCTTTGAGACACACACACACACACACACACACACACACACACACACACACACACACACACACACACACACACACACACACACACACACACACACACACACACACACACACACACACACACACACACTGTGAGGAATTTGTATGGTTGTGAGAGTCAGAGGTTGTGAGGGTGGACAACCACACCGGTTCACCGTGAGGAAAGACATACTCATCCCCTTCACTTCTCCCTCTCTCT
>NC_074671.1:68332600-68335100 GCF_029448725.1 Salvelinus fontinalis | reverse complement strand
CTCCCCCTCCCTTCCTCTCCTCTCCTCTCCTCTCCTCTCCTCTCCTCCCCATCCCCTACTCTCCTCTCCCTCCCTCTCCTCTCCTCTCCCCTCCCTCTCCTCTCCTCTCCTCTCCTCTGCTCTCCTCCCCCCTCCCTTCCTCTCCTCTCCCCTCCTCTCCTCTCCTCTCCTCTCCCTCCCCCCCTCCCCCTCCCCTCCCTCCTCTTCTCTCCTCTCCTCTCCTCTCCTCCCCATCCCCTACTCTCCTCTCCCTCCCTCTCCTCTCCTCTCCCCTCCCTCTCCTCTCCTCTCCTCTCCTCTGCTCTCCTCCCCCCTCCCTTCCTCTCCTCTCCCCTCCTCTCCTCTCCTCTCCTCTCCCTCCCCCCCTCCCCCTCCCCTCCTCTCCTCTCCTCCCCCCTACCTTCCTCTCCTCTCCTCCCCCTCCCTTCCTCTCCTCTCCTCTCCCCCCCCCTCCCCTCCCCCTCCCCCTCCCTCTCCTCTTCTCTCCCCTCCTCTCCTCACCCATCCTCTCCTCTCCTCCCCCCTCCTCTCCTCTCCTCTCCCCCCTCCCCCTCCCCTCCTCTCTGGCAGATGTGGTCTCATTCTAATCATTCTTTCCTGTGTTTATGAAGAACAGTATTCATAACTCCCTGATTGTCCTCTGGTAATAATGTCCCTCCCCCCTCCTTCCCCCCCCCCCTCCCCCTCTCCCCTCCTCCCTGATTGTCCTCTGGAAATAATGTCCCTCCTCCCCCCTCCTCTCCCCCCCCATCCTCTCCCCTCTCCCCCTCTCCTCTCCTCTTCTCCTCTCCTCTCCTCTCCTCCCCCCCTCTCCCCCTCTCCTCTCCTCTCTTCTCCTCTCCTCCTCTCCTCTCCTCTCCTCTACTCTCCTCTCCTCCTCTCCTCCTCCACATTGTAATAATATAGTGTGGTGGAGCGGTGTGCCCACGGGTTCCACGCTCGTGTGTGTGTGTGTGTGTGTGTGTGTGTGTGTGTGTGTGTGTGTGTGTGTGTGTGTGTGTATGTGTGTGTGTGTGTGTGTGTGTGTGTGTGTGTGTGTGTCCCCTCCTGACCTGGGTGGGCCGGTCTTTCCCCTCCAGGAGCTAAAACAGAAATATTCCATATGGGAAGCATCACATTGTCTCCATTATCTGGAAGGATCTGACTGGTCCTTATCTATCACAATAGAGAACCTAGCTTCCATTTCCAAACAAGACATCTGGTCATCAGTGGGAAGCTACAGCTTATTGTGTTAAACCCCACTTCTACATCATTCCAGGTCATAGTCATTGTGAAGGATACCGTATATCAGAACACCTTCTAGATCATTCCAGGACATAGTCATTGTTAAGGATACCATTTATCAGAACACCTTCTAGATCATTCCAGGACATAGTCATTGTTATGACAGGGAGAAGGATACCGTTTATCAGAACACCTTCTAGATCATTCCAGGACATAGTCATTGTTAAGGATACCGTTTATCAGAACACCTTCTAGATCATTCCAGGACATAGTCATTGTTATGACAGGGAGAATGATACCATATATCAGAACACCTTCTGGATCATTCCAGGTCATAGTCATTGTTAAGGATACCATTTATCAGAACACCTTCTAGATCATTCCAGGACATAGTCATTGTTAAGGATACCGTTTATCAGAACACCTTCTAGATCATTCCAGGACATAGTCATTGTTATGACAGGGAGAATGATACCATATATCAGAACACCTTCTGGATCATTCCAGGTCATAGTCATTGTTAAGGATACCATTTATCAGAACACCTTCTAGATCATTCCAGGACATAGTCATTGTTAAGGATACCGTTTATCAGAACACCTTCTAGATCATTCCAGGACATAGTCATTGTTATGACAGGGAGAATGATACCATATATCAGAACACCTTCTGGATCATTGTTAAGGATACCGTATATCAGAACACCTTCTGGATCATTCCAGGTCATAGTCATTGTTAAGGATACCGTATATCAGAACACCTTCTAGATCATTCCAGGACATAGTCATTGTTAAGGATACCGTTTATCAGAAAACCTTCTAGATCATTCCAGGTCATAGTCATTGTTAAGGATACCGTTTATCAGAACACCTGCTGTCTCTAGTTAAACACCTGACTGGAACACTGCTGTCTCTAGTTAAACACCTGACTGGAACACTGCTGTCTCTAGTTAAACACCTGACTGGAACACTGCTGTCTCTAGTTAAAACACCTGACTGGAACACTGCTGTCTCTAGTTAAACACCTGACTGGAACACTGCTGTCTCTAGTTAAACACCTGACTGGAACACTGCTGTCCCTAGTTAAACACCTGACTGGAACACTGCTGTCTCTAGTTAAACACCTGACTGGAACACTGCTGTCTCTAGTTAAACACCTGACTGGAACACTGCTGTCTCTAGTTAAACACCTGACTGGAACACTGCTGTCTCTAGTTAAAACACCTGACTGGAACACTGCTGTCTCTAGTTAAACACCTGACTGGAACACTGCTGTC
>NC_074671.1:68250100-68327600 GCF_029448725.1 Salvelinus fontinalis | reverse complement strand
CCTGTTCAACGGTAGGACTGTTATAACTCAGACACCAACCTGTTCAACGGTAGAACTCTGTGTTATAACTCAGACACCAACCTGTTCAACGGTAGGACTCTGTGTTATAACTCAGACACCAACCTGTTCAACGGTAGGACTGTTATAACTCAGACACCAACCTGTTCAACGGTAGGACTGTTATAACTCACACACCAACCTGTTCAACGGTAGGACTCTGTGTTATAACTCACACACCAACCTGTTCAACGGTAGGACTGTTATAACTCAGACACCAACCTGTTCAACAGTAGGACTGTTATAACTCAGACACCAACCTGTTCAACGGTAGGACTCTGTGTTATAACTCAGACACCAACCTGTTCAACGGTAGGACTCTGTGTTATAACTCAGACACCAACCTGTTCAACGGTAGGACTCTGTGTTATAACTCAGACACCAACCTGTTCAACGGTAGGACTGTTATAACTCACACACCAACCTGTTCAACGGTAGGACTCTGTGTTATAACTCAGACACCAACCTGTTCAACGGTAGGACTCTGTGCTATAACTCAGACACCAACCTGTTCAACGGTAGGACTCTGTGTTATAACTCACACACCAACCTGTTCAACGGTAGGACTGTTTTACTCACACACCAACCTGTTCAACGGTAGGACTGTTATAACTCACACACCAACCTGTTCAACGGTAGGACTGTTATAACTCAGACACCAACCTGTTCAACGGTAGGACTCTGTGTTATAACTCACACACCAACCTGTTCAACGGTAGGACTGTTATAACTCAGACACCAACCTGTTCAACGGTAGGACTCTGTGTTATAACTCAGACACCAACCTGTTCAACGGTAGGACTGTTATAACTCAGACACCAACCTGTTCAACGGTAGGACTGTTATAACTCAGACACCAACCTGTTCAACGGTAGGACTCTGTGTTATAACTCACACACCAACCTGTTCAACAGTAGGACTGTTATAACTCAGACACCAACCAGTTCAACGGAAGGACTGTTATAACTCAGACACCAACCTGATCAACGGTAGGACTGTTATAACTCACACACCAACCTGTTCAACGGTAGGACTCTGTGTTATAACTCACACACCAACCTGTTCAACGGTAGGACTCTGTGTTATAACTCAGACACAAACCTGTTCAACGGTAGTACTGTTATAACTCACACACGAACCTGTTCAACGGTAGGACTCTGTGTTATAACTCACACACCAACCTGTTCAACGGTAGGACTCTGTGTCACAACTCAGACACCAACCTGTTCAACGGTAGGACTCTGTGTTATAACTCAGACACCAACCTGTTCAACGGTAGGACTCTGTGTTATAACTCAGACACCAACCTGTTCAACGGTAGGACTCTGTGTTATAACTCAGACACCAACCTGTTCAACGGTAGGACTGTTATAACTCACACACCAACCTGTTCAACGGTAGGACTCTGTTCAACGGTAGGACTCTGTGTTATAACTCAGATACCAACCTGTTCAACGGTAGGACTCTGTGTTATAACTCAGACACCAACCTGTTCAACGGTAGGACTGTTATAACTCAGACACCAACCTGTTCAACGGTAGGACTGTTATAACTCAGACACCAACCTGTTCAACGGTAGGACTGTTATAACTCAGACACCAACCTGTTCAACGGTAGGACTGTTATAACTCAGACACCAACCTGTTCAACGGTAGGACTGTTATAACTCACACACCAACCTGTTCAACGGTAGGACTCTGTGTTATAACTCAGACACCAACCTGTTCAACGGTAGGACTCTGTGTTATAACTCACACACCAACCTGTTCAACGGTAGGACTCTGTGTTATAACTCAGACACCAACCTGTTCAACGGTAGGACTGTTATAACTCAGACACCAACCTGTTAAACGGTAGGACTCTGTGTTATAACTCAGACACCAACCTGTTCAACGGTAGGACTCTGTGTTATAACTCAGACACCAACCTGTTCAACGGTAGGACTCTGTGTTATAACTCACACACCAACCTGTTCAACGGTAGGACTGTTATAACTCAGACACCAACCTGTTCAACGGTAGGACTGTTATAACTCAGACACCAACCTGTTCAACGGTAGGACTCTGTGTTATAACTCAGACACCAACCTGTTCAACGGTAGGACTCTGTGTTATAACTCAGACACCAACCTGTTCAACGGTAGGACTCTGTGTTATAACTCAGACACCAACCTGTTCAACGGTAGGACTGTTATAACTCAGACACCAACCTGTTCAACGGTAGGACTGTTATAACTCAGACACCAACCTGTTCAACGGTAGGACTGTTATAACTCACACACCAACCTGTTCAACGGTAGGACTCTGTGTTATAACTCAGACACCAACCTGTTCAACGGTAGGACTCTGTGTTATAACTCACACACCAACCTGTTCAACGGTAGGACTGTTATAACTCACACACCAACCTGTTCAACGGTAGGACTGTTATAACTCAGACACCAACCTGTTCAACGGTAGGACTCTGTGTTATAACTCAGACACCAACCTGTTCAACGGTAGGACTGTTATAACTCAGACACCAACCTGTTAAACGGTACGACTCTGTGTTATAACTCAGACACCAACCTGTTCAACGGTAGGACTCTGTGTTATAACTCAGACACCAACCTGTTCAACGGTAGGACTGTTATAACTCAGACACCAACCTGTTCAACGGTAGGACTGTTATAACTCACACACCAACCTGTTCAACGGTAGGACTGTTATAACTCAGACACCAACCTGTTCAACGGTAGGACTGCTATAACTCAGACACCAACCTGTTCAACGGTAGGACTCTGTGTTATAACTCAGACACCAACCTGTTCAACGGTAGGACTCTGTGTTATAACTCAGACACCAACCTGTTCAACGGTAGGACTGTTATAACTCAGACACCAACCTGTTCAACGGTAGGACTGTTATAACTCAGACACCAACCTGTTCAACGGTAGGACTGTTATAACTCACACACCAACCTGTTCAACGGTAGGACTCTGTGTTATAACTCACACACCAACCTGTTCAACGGTAGGACTCTGTGTTATAACTCAGACACCAACCTGTTCAACGGTAGGACTGTTATAACTCAGACACCAACCTGTTCAACGGTAGGACTGTTATAACTCAGACACCAACCTGTTCAACGGTAGGACTGTTATAACTCAGACACCAACCTGTTCAACGGTAGGACTGTTATAACTCACACACCAACCTGTTCAACGGTAGGACTCTGTGTTATAACTCAGACACCAACCTGTTCAACGGTAGGACTGTTATAACTCAGACACCAACCTGTTCAACGGTAGGACTGTTATAACTCACACACCAACCTGTGCAACGGTAGGACTGTTATAACTCTGACACCAACCTGTTCAACGGTAGGACTCTGTGTTATAACTCAGAAACCAACCTGTTCAACGGTAGGACTGTTATAACTCACACACCAACCTGTTCAACGGTAGGACTCTGTGTTATAACTCAGACACCAACCTGTTCAACGGTAGGACTCTGTGCTATAACTCAGACACCAACCTGATCAACGGTAGGACTCTGTGTTATAACTCACACACCAACCTGTTCAACGGTAGGACTCTGTGTTATAACTCAGACACCAACCTGTTCAACGGTAGGACTCTGTGTTATAACTCAGACACCAACCTGTTCAACGGTAGGACTCTGTGTTATAACTCAGACACCAACCTGTTCAACGGTAGGACTGTTATGACTCAGACACCAACCTGTTCAACGGTAGGACTGTTATAACTCAGACACCAACCTGTTCAACGGTAGGACTGTTATAACTCACACACCAACCTGTTCAACGGTAGGACTCTGTGTTATAACTCAGACACCAACCTGTTCAACGGTAGGACTGTTATGACTCAGACACCAACCTGTTCAACGGTAGGACTGTTATAACTCAGACACCAACCTGTTCAACGGTAGGACTCTGTGTTATAACTCAGACACCAACCTGTTCAACGGTAGGACTGTTATGACTCAGACACCAACCTGTTCAACGGTAGGAGTGTTATAACTCAGACACCAACCTGATCAACGGTAGGACTGTTATAACTCACACACTAACCTGTTCAACGGTAGGACTCTGTGTTATAACTCAGACACCAACCTGTTCAACGGTAGGACTCTGTGTTATAACTCAGACACCAACCTGTTCAACGATAGGACTGTTATAACTCACACACCAACCTGTTCAACGGTAGGACTCTGTGTTATAACTCAGACACCAACCTGTTCAACGGTAGGACTCTGTGTTATAACTCAGACACCAACCTGTTCAACGGTAGGACTCTGTGTTATAACTCAGACACCAACCTGTTCAACGGTAGGACTCTGTGTTATAACTCACACACCAACCTGTTCAACGGTAGGACTCTGTGTTATAACTCACACACCAACCTGTTCAACGGTAGGACTCTGTGTTATAACTCAGACACCAACCTGTTCAACGGTAGGACTCTGTGTTATAACTCAGACACCAACCTGTTCAACGGTAGGACTCTGTGTTATAACTCAGACACCAACCTGTTCAACGGTAGGACTCTGTGTTATAACTCAGACACCAACCTGTTCAACGGTAGGACTCTGTGTTATAACTCAGACACCAACCTGTTCAACGGTAGGACTGTTATAACTCAGACACCAACCTGTTCAACGGTAGGACTCTGTGTTATAACTCAGACACCAACCTGTTCAACGGTAGGACTGTTATAACTCAGACACCAACCTGTTCCACGGTAGGACTCTGTGTTTTAACTCACACACCAATCATCTAGATAGATACCAGTTAAACAACTCTCTGTTCCTCTAGATAGATACCAGTTAAACAACTCTCTGTTCCTTCCCCTCTAGATAGATACCAGTTAAACAACTCTCTGTTCCTCTAGATAGATACCAGTTAAACAACTCTCTGTTCCTCCCCCTCTAGATAGATACCAGTTAAACAACTCTCTCCTCCTTCCCCTCTAGATAGATACCAGTTAAACAACTCTCTGTTCCTCTAGATAGATACCAGTTAAACAACTCTCTGTTCCTCCACCTCTAGATAGATACCAGTTAAACAACTCTTTCCTCCTCCCCCTCTAGATAGATACCAGTTAAACAACTCTCTGTCCCTCTAGATAGATACCAGTTAAACAACTCTCTGTTCCTCTAGATAGATACCAGTTAAACAACTCTCTGTTCCTTCCCCTCTAGATAGATACCAGTTAAACAACTCTCTGTTCCTCTAGATAGATACCAGTTAAACAACTCTCTGTTCCTTCCCCTCTAGATAGATACCAGTTAAACAACTCTCTGTTCCTTCCCCTCTAGATAGATACCAGTTAAACAACTCTCTGTTCCTCCCCCTCTAGATAGATACCAGTTAAACAACTCTCTGTTCCTTCCCCTCTAGATAGATACCAGTTAAACAACTCTCTGTTCCTCTAGATAGATACCAGTTAAACAACTCTCTGTTCCTCTAGATAGATACCAGTTAAACAACTCTCTGTTCCTCCCCCTCTAGATAGATACCAGTTAAACAACTCTCTGTTCCTCTAGATAGATACCAGTTAAACAACTCTCTGTTCCTCTAGATAGATACCAGTTAAACAACTCTCTGTTCCTCTAGATAGATACCAGTTAAACAACTCTCTGTTCCTCCCCCTCTAGATAGATACCAGTTAAACAACTCTCTGTTCCTCTAGATAGATACCAGTTAAACAACTCTCTGTTCCTCTAGATAGATACCAGTTAAACAACTCTCTGTTCCTCCCCCTCTAGATAGATACCAGTTAAACAACTCTCTGTTCCTCTAGATAGATACCAGTTAAACAACTCTCTGTTCCTCTAGATAGATACCAGTTAAACAACTCTCTGTTCCTCTAGATAGATACCAGTTAAACAACTCTCTGTTCCTCTAGATAGATACCAGTTAAACAACTCTCTGTTCCTCTAGATAGATACCAGTTAAACAACTCTCTGTTCCTCTAGATAGATACCAGTTAAACAACTCTCTGTTCCTTCCCCTCTAGATAGATACCAGTTAAACAACTCTCTGTTCCTTCCCCTCTAGATAGATACCAGTTAAACAACTCTCTGTTCCTCTAGATAGATACCAGTTAAACAACTCTCTGTTCCTCCTTCTCTAGATAGATACCAGTTTAACAACTCTCTGTTCCTCCCCCTCTAGATAGATACCAGTTAAACAACTCTCTGTTCCTTCCCCTCTAGATAGATACCAGTTAAACAACTCTCTGTTCCTTCCCCTCTAGATAGATACCAGTTAAACAACTCTCTGTTCCTCTACATAGATACCAGTTAAACAACTCTCTGTTCCTCCCCCTCTAGATAGATACCAGTTAAACAACTCTCTGTTCCTCTAGATAGATACCAGTTAAACAACTCTCTGTTCCTCCCCCTCTAGATAGATACCAGTTAAACAACTCTCTGTTCCTCCTCCTCTAGATAGATACCAGTTAAACAACTCTCTGTTCCTTCCCCTCTAGATAGATACCAGTTAAACAACTCTCTGTTCCTCCCCCTCTAGATAGATACCAGTTAAACAACTCTCTGTTCCTCTAGATAGATACCAGTTAAACAACTCTCTGTTCCTTCCCCTCTAGATAGATACCAGTTAAACAACTCTCTGTTCCTCTAGATAGATACCAGTTAAACAACTCTCTGTTCCTCTAGATAGATACCAGTTAAACAACTCTCTGTTCCTCCCCCTCTAGATAGATACCAGTTAAACAACTCTCTGTTCCTCCCCCTCTAGATAGATACCAGTTAAACAACTCTCTGTTCCTTCCCCTCTAGATAGATACCAGTTAAACAACTCTCTGTTCCTCCCCCTCTAGATAGATACCAGTTAAACAACTCTCTGTTCCTCTAGATAGATACCAGTTAAACAACTCTCTGTTCCTCTAGATAGATACCAGTTAAACAACTCTCTGTTCCTCTAGATAGATACCAGTTAAACAACTCTCTGTTCCTTCTCCTCTAGATAGATACCAGTTAAACAACTCTCTGTTCCTTCCCCTCTAGATAGATACCAGTTAAACAACTCTCTGTTCCTCCCCCTCTAGATAGATACCAGTTAAACAACTCTCTGTTCCTCTAGATAGATACCAGTTAAACAACTCTCTGTTCCTCTAGATAGATACCAGTTAAACAACTCTCTGTTCCTTCTCCTCTAGATAGATACCAGTTAAACAACTCTCTGTTCCTTCCCCTCTAGATAGATACCAGTTAAACAACTCTCTGTTCCTCTAGATAGATACCAGTTAAACAACTCTCTGTTCCTTCACCTCTAGATAGATACCAGTTAAACAACTCTCTCCTCCTTCCCCTCTAGATAGATACCAGTTAAACAACTCTCTGTTCCTCTAGATAGATACCAGTTAAACAACTCTCTGTTCCTTCCCCTCTAGATAGATACCAGTTAAACAACTCTCTGTTCCTCTAGATAGATACCAGTTAAACAACTCTCTTCTCCTTCACCTCTAGATAGATACCAGTTAAACAACTCTCTCCTCCTTCCCCTCTAGATAGATACCAGTTAAACAACTCTCTGTTCCTCTAGATAGATACCAGTTAAACAACTCTCTGTTCCTTCTCCTCTAGATAGATACCAGTTAAACAACTCTCTGTTCCTTCCCCTCTAGATAGATACCAGTTAAACAACTCTCTGTTCCTCTAGATAGATACCAGTTAAACAACTCTCTGTTCCTTCCCCTCTAGATAGATACCAGTTAAACAACTCTCTGTTCCTCTAGATAGATACCAGTTAAACAACTCTCTGTTCCTCCCCCTCTAGATAGATACCAGTTAAACAACTCTCTGTTCCTCTAGATAGATACCAGTTAAACAACTCTCTGTTCCTTCCCCTCTAGATAGATACCAGTTAAACAACTCTCTGTTCCTTCTCCTCTAGATAGATACCAGTTAAACAACTCTCTCCTCCTTCCCCTCTAGATAGATACCAGTTAAACAACTCTCTGTTCCTTCCCCTCTAGATAGATACCAGTTAAACAACTCTCTGTTCCTTCCCCTTTAGATTGATACCAGTTAAACAACTCTCTGTTCCTTCTCCTCTAGATAGATACCAGTTAAACAACTCTCTGTTCCTTCCCCTCTAGATAGATACCAGTTAAACAACTCTCTGTTCCTCCCCCTCTAGATAGATACCAGTTAAACAACCCTCTGTTCCTCTAGATAGATACCAGTTAAACAACTCTCTGTTCCTTCCCCTCTAGATAGATACCAGTTAAACAACTCTCTGTTCCTTCTCCTCTAGATAGACACCAGTTAAACAACTCTCTGTTCCTCTAGATAGATACCAGTTAAACAACTCTCTGTTCCTTCTCCTCTAGATAGATACCAGTTAAACAACTCTCTGTTCCTTCCCCTCTAGATAGATACCAGTTAAACAACTCTCTGTTCCTTCTCCTCTAGATAGATACCAGTTAAACAACTCTCTGTTCCTCTAGATAGATACCAGTTAAACAACTCTCTGTTCCTCTAGATAGATACCAGTTAAACAACTCTCTGTTCCTCTGGATAGATACCAGTTTAACAACTCTCTGTTCCTCCCCCTCTAGATAGATACCAGTTAAACAACTCTCTGTTCCTCTAGATAGATACCAGTTAAACAACTCTCTGTTCCTCTAGATAGATACCAGTTAAACAACTCTCTGTTCCTTCCCCTCTAGATAGATACCAGTTAAACAACTCTCTGTTCCTTCCCCTTAGATATATACCAGTTAAACAACTCTCTGTTCCTTCTCCTCTAGATAGATACCAGTTAAACAACTCTCTGTTCCTTCCCCTCTAGATAGATACCAGTTAAACAACTCTCTGTTCCTCTAGATAGATACCAGTTAAACAACTCTCTGTTCCTCCCCCTCTAGATAGATACCAGTTAAACAACTCTCTGTTCCTCTAGATAGATACCAGTTAAACAACTCTCTGTTCCTTCCCCTCTAGATAGATACCATTTAAACAACTCTCTGTTCCTTCTCCTCTAGATAGATACCAGTTAAACAACTCTCTCCTCCTTCCCCTCTAGATAGATACCAGTTAAACAACTCTCTGTTCCTCTAGATAGATACCAGTTAAACAACTCTCTGTTCCTTCTCCTCTAGATAGATACCAGTTAAACAACTCTCTGTTCCTTCCCCTCTAGATAGATACCAGTTAAACAACTCTCTGTTCCTCCCCCTCTAGATAGATACCAGTTAAACAACTCTCTGTTCCTCTAGATAGATACCAGTTAAACAACTCTCTGTTCCTTCCCCTCTAGATAGATACCAGTTAAACAACTCTCTGTTCCTTCTCCTCTAGATAGATACCAGTTAAACAACTCTCTGTTCCTCTAGATAGATACCAGTTAAACAACTCTCTGTTCCTCTAGATAGATACCAGTTAAACAACTCTCTGTTCCTCTGGATAGATACCAGTTTAACAACTCTCTGTTCCTCCCCCTCTAGATAGATACCAGTTAAACAACTCTCTGTTCCTCTAGATAGATACCAGTTAAACAACTCTCTGTTCCTCTAGATAGATACCAGTTAAACAACTCTCTGTTCCTTCCCCTCTAGATAGATACCAGTTAAACAACTCTCTGTTCCTTCCCCTCTAGATAGATACCAGTTAAACAACTCTCTGTTCCTTCCCCTCTAGATAGATACCAGTTAAACAACTCTCTGTTCCTCCCCCTCTAGATAGATACCAGTTAAACAACTCTCTCCTCCTTCCCCTCTAGATAGATACCAGTTAAACAACTCTCTGTTCCTCCCCCTCTAGATAGATACCAGTTAAACAAATCTCTGTTCCTCCCCCTCTAGATAGATACCAGTTAAACAACTCTCTGTTCCTCCCCCTCTAGATAGATACCAGTTAAACAACTCTCTCCTCCTTCCCCTCTAGATAGATACCAGTTAAACAACTCTCTGTTCCTCCCCCTCTAGATAGATACCAGTTAAACAACTCTCTGTTCCTTCCCCTCTAGATAGATACCAGTTAAACAACTCTCTGTTCCTTCTCCTCTAGATAGATACCAGTTAAACAACTCTCTGTTCCTTCCCCTCTAGATAGATACCAGTTAAACAACTCTCTGTTCCTCCCCCTCTAGATAGATACCAGTTAAACAACCCTCTGTTCCTCTAGATAGATACCAGTTAAACAACTCTCTGTTCCTTCCCCTCTAGATAGATACCAGTTAAACAACTCTCTGTTCCTTCTCCTCTAGATAGATACCAGTTAAACAACTCTCTGTTCCTCTAGATAGATACCAGTTAAACAACTCTCTGTTCCTCTAGATAGATACCAGTTAAACAACTCTCTGTTCCTCTGGATAGATACCAGTTTAACAACTCTCTGTTCCTCCCCCTCTAGATAGATACCAGTTAAACAACTCTCTGTTCCTCTAGATAGATACCAGTTAAACAACTCTCTGTTCCTCTAGATAGATACCAGTTAAACAACTCTCTGTTCCTTCCCCTCTAGATAGATACCAGTTAAACAACTCTCTGTTCCTTCCCCTCTAGATAGATACCAGTTAAACAACTCTCTGTTCCTTCCCCTCTAGATAGATACCAGTTAAACAACTCTCTGTTCCTCCCCCTCTAGATAGATACCAGTTAAACAACTCTCTCCTCCTTCCCCTCTAGATAGATACCAGTTAAACAACTCTCTGTTCCTCCCCCTCTAGATAGATACCAGTTAAACAAATCTCTGTTCCTCCCCCTCTAGATAGATACCAGTTAAACAACTCTCTGTTCCTCCCCCTCTAGATAGATACCAGTTAAACAACTCTCTCCTCCTTCCCCTCTAGATAGATACCAGTTAAACAACTCTCTGTTCCTCCCCCTCTAGATAGATACCAGTTAAACAACTCTCTGTTCCTTCCCCTCTAGATAGATACCAGTTAAACAACTCTCTGTTCCTTCTCCTCTAGATAGATACCAGTTAAACAACTCTCTGTTCCTTCCCCTCTAGATAGATACCAGTTAAACAACTCTCTGTTCCTCCCCCTCTAGATAGATACCAGTTAAACAACCCTCTGTTCCTCTAGATAGATACCAGTTAAACAACTCTCTGTTCCTTCCCCTCTAGATAGATACCAGTTAAACAACTCTCTGTTCCTTCTCCTCTAGATAGACACCAGTTAAACAACTCTCTGTTCCTCTAGATAGATACCAGTTAAACAACTCTCTGTTCCTTCTCCTCTAGATAGATACCAGTTAAACAACTCTCTGTTCCTTCCCCTCTAGATAGATACCAGTTAAACAACTCTCTGTTCCTTCTCCTCTAGATAGATACCAGTTAAACAACTCTCTGTTCCTCTAGATAGATACCAGTTAAACAACTCTCTGTTCCTCTAGATAGATACCAGTTAAACAACTCTCTGTTCCTCTGGATAGATACCAGTTTAACAACTCTCTGTTCCTCCCCCTCTAGATAGATACCAGTTAAACAACTCTCTGTTCCTCTAGATAGATACCAGTTAAACAACTCTCTGTTCCTCTAGATAGATACCAGTTAAACAACTCTCTGTTCCTTCCCCTCTAGATAGATACCAGTTAAACAACTCTCTGTTCCTTCCCCTTTAGATATATACCAGTTAAACAACTCTCTGTTCCTTCTCCTCTAGATAGATACCAGTTAAACAACTCTCTGTTCCTTCCCCTCTAGATAGATACCAGTTAAACAACTCTCTGTTCCTCTAGATAGATACCAGTTAAACAACTCTCTGTTCCTTCCCCTCTAGATAGATACCAGTTAAACAACTCTCTGTTCCTCTAGATAGATACCAGTTAAACAACTCTCTGTTCCTCCCCCTCTAGATAGATACCAGTTAAACAACTCTCTGTTCCTCTAGATAGATACCAGTTAAACAACTCTCTGTTCCTTCCCCTCTAGATAGAAACCATTTAAACAACTCTCTGTTCCTTCTCCTCTAGATAGATACCAGTTAAACAACTCTCTCCTCCTTCCCCTCTAGATAGATACCAGTTAAACAACTCTCTGTTCCTCTAGATAGATACCAGTTAAACAACTCTCTGTTCCTTCTCCTCTAGATAGATACCAGTTAAACAACTCTCTGTTCCTTCCCCTCTAGATAGATACCAGTTAAACAACTCTCTGTTCCTCCCCCTCTAGATAGATACCAGTTAAACAACTCTCTGTTCCTCTAGATAGATACCAGTTAAACAACTCTCTGTTCCTTCCCCTCTAGATAGATACCAGTTAAACAACTCTCTGTTCCTTCTCCTCTAGATAGATACCAGTTAAACAACTCTCTGTTCCTCTAGATAGATACCAGTTAAACAACTCTCTGTTCCTCTAGATAGATACCAGTTAAACAACTCTCTGTTCCTCTGGATAGATACCAGTTTAACAACTCTCTGTTCCTCCCCCTCTAGATAGATACCAGTTAAACAACTCTCTGTTCCTCTAGATAGATACCAGTTAAACAACTCTCTGTTCCTCTAGATAGATACCAGTTAAACAACTCTCTGTTCCTTCCCCTCTAGATAGATACCAGTTAAACAACTCTCTGTTCCTTCCCCTCTAGATAGATACCAGTTAAACAACTCTCTGTTCCTTCCCCTCTAGATAGATACCAGTTAAACAACTCTCTGTTCCTCCCCCTCTAGATAGATACCAGTTAAACAACTCTCTCCTCCTTCCCCTCTAGATAGATACCAGTTAAACAACTCTCTGTTCCTCCCCCTCTAGATAGATACCAGTTAAACAAATCTCTGTTCCTCCCCCTCTAGATAGATACCAGTTAAACAACTCTCTGTTCCTCCCCCTCTAGATAGATACCAGTTAAACAACTCTCTCCTCCTTCCCCTCTAGATAGATACCAGTTAAACAACTCTCTGTTCCTCCCCCTCTAGATAGATACCAGTTAAACAACTCTCTCCTCCTTCCCCTCTAGATAGATACCAGTTAAACAACTCTCTGTTCCTCTAGATAGATACCAGTTAAACAACTCTCTGTTCCTTCTCCTCTAGATAGATACCAGTTAAACAACTCTCTGTTCCTCTAGATAGATACCAGTTAAACAACTCTCTGTTCCTTCTCCTCTAGATAGATACCAGTTAAACAACTCTCTGTTCCTTCCCCTCTAGATAGATACCAGTTAAACAACTCTCTGTTCCTTCTCCTCTAGATAGATACCAGTTAAACAACTCTCTGTTCCTTCCCCTCTAGATAGATACCAGTTAAACAACTCTCTGTTCCTTCTCCTCTAGATAGATACCAGTTAAACAACTCTCTGTTCCTCTAGATAGATACCAGTTAAACAACTCTCTGTTCCTTCTCCTCTAGATAGATACCAGTTAAACAACTCTCTGTTCCTTCCCCTCTAGATAGATACCAGTTAAACAACTCTCTGTTCCTTCTCCTCTAGATAGATACCAGTTAAACAACTCTCTGTTCCTTCCCCTCTAGATAGATACCAGTTAAACAACTCTCTGTTCCTTCTCCTCTAGATAGATACCAGTTAAACAACTCTCTGTTCCTCTAGATAGATACCAGTTAAACAACTCTCTGTTCCTCTAGATAGATACCAGTTAAACAACTCTCTGTTCCTTCCCCTCTAGATAGATACCAGTTAAACAACTCTCTGTTCCTCCCCCTCTAGATAGATACCAGTTAAACAACTCTCTGTTCCTCTAGATAGATACCAGTTAAACAACTCTCTGTTCCTTCCCCTCTAGATAGATACCAGTTAAACAACTCTCTGTTCCTCAAGATAGATACCAGTTAAACAACTCTCTGTTCCTCCCCCTCTAGATAGATACCAGTTAAACAACTCTCTGTTCCTCCTCCTCTAGATAGATACCAGTTAAACAACTCTCTGTTCCTCTAGATAGATACCAGTTAAACAACTCTCTGTTCCTCTAGATAGATACCAGTTAAACAACTCTCTGTTCCTCTAGATAGATACCAGTTAAACAACTCTCTGTTCCTCTAGATAGATACCAGTTAAACAACTCTCTGTTCCTTCCCCTCTAGATAGATACCAGTTAAACAACTCTCTGTTCCTCTAGATAGATACCAGTTAAACAACTCTCTGTTCCTTCCCCTCTAGATAGATACCAGTTAAACAACTCTCTGTTCCTTCCCCTCTAGATAGATACCAGTTAAACAACTCTCTGTTCCTCCGCCTCTAGATAGATACCAGTTAAACAACTCTCTGTTCCTCTAGATAGATACCAGTTAAACAACTCTCTGTTCCTCTAGATAGATACCAGTTAAACAACTCTCTGTTCCTCTAGATAGATACCAGTTAAACAACTCTCTGTTCCTCTAGATAGATACCAGTTAAACAACTCTCTGTTCCTTCTCCTCTAGATAGATACCAGTTAAACAACTCTCTGTTCCTCTAGATAGATACCAGTTAAACAACTCTCTGTTCCTCCCCCTCTAGATAGATACCAGTTAAACAACTCTCTGTCCCTCTAGATAGATACCAGTTAAACAACTCTCTGTTCCTCTAGATAGATACCAGTTAAACAACTCTCTGTTCCTCTAGATAGATACCAGTTAAACAACTCTCTGTTCCTCCTCCTCTAGATAGATACCAGTTAAACAACTCTCTGTTCCTCTAGATAGATACCAGTTAAACAACTCTCTGTTCCTCTAGATAGATACCAGTTAAACAACTCTCTGTTCCTCCCCCTCTAGATAGATACCAGTTAAACAACTCTCTCCTCCTCCCCCTCTAGATAGATACCAGTTAAACAACTCTCTGTTCCTCTAGATAGATACCAGTTAAACAACTCTCTGTTCCTTCCCCCTCTAGATAGATACCAGTTAAACAACTCTCTGTTCATCCCCCTCTCTAGATAGATACCAGTTAAACAACTCTCTGTTCCTCTAGATAGATACCAGTTAAACAACTCTCTGTTCCTCTAGATAGATACCAGTTAAACAACTCTCTGTTCCTCCCCCTCTAGATAGATACCAGTTAAACAACTCTCTGTTCCTTCCCCTCTAGATAGATACCAGTTAAACAACTCTCTGGTCCTCTAGATAGATACCAGTTAAACAACTCTCTGTTCCTCCCCCTCTAGATAGATACCAGTTAAACAACTCTCTGGTCCTCTAGATAGATACCAGTTAAACAACTCTCTGTTCCTTCCCCTCTAGATAGATACCAGTTTAACAACTCTCTCCTCCTTCCCCTCTAGATAGATACCAGTTAAACAACTCTCTGTTCCTTCACCTCTAGATAGATACCAGTTTAACAACTCTCTCCTCCTTCCCCTCTAGATAGATACCAGTTAAACAACTCTCTGTTCCTCTAGATAGATACCAGTTAAACAACTCTCTGTTCCTCCCCCTCTAGATAGATACCAGTTAAACAACTCTCTGTTCCTCTAGATAGATACCAGTTAAACAACTCTCTGTTCCTCTAGATAGATACCAGTTAAACAACTCTCTGTTCCTTCCCCTCTAGATAGATACCAGTTAAACAACTCTCTGTTCCTTCCCCTCTAGATAGATACCAGTTAAACAACTCTCTCCTCCTTCACCTCTAGATAGATACCAGTTAAACAACTCTCTGTTCCTCTAGATAGATACCAGTTTAACAACTCTCTCCTCCTTCCCCTCTAGATAGATACCAGTTAAACAACTCTCTGTTCCTCCCCCTCTAGATAGATACCAGTTAAACGACTCTCTGTTCCTCCTCCTCTAGATAGATACCAGTTAAACAACTCTCTGTTCCTTCCCCTCTAGATAGATACCAGTTAAACAACTCTCTCCTCCTTCCCCTCTAGATAGATACCAGTTAAACAACTCTCTGTTCCTCTAGATAGATACCAGTTAAACAACTCTCTGTTCCTCTAGATAGATACCAGTTAAACAACTCTCTGTTCCTCCCCCTCTAGATAGATACCAGTTAAACAACTCTCTGTTCCTCTAGATAGATACCAGTTAAACAACTCTCTGTTCCTCTAGATAGATACCAGTTAAACAACTCTCTGTTCCTCTAGATAGATACCAGTTAAACAACTCTCTGTTCCTCCCCCTCTAGATAGATACCAGTTAAACAACTCTCTGTTCCTTCCCCTCTAGATAGATACCAGTTAAACAACTCTCTCCTCCTCCCCCTCTAGATAGATACCAGTTAAACAACTCTCTGTTCCTCCCCCTCTAGATAGATACCAGTTAAACAACTCTCTGTTCCTCTAGATAGATACCAGTTAAACAACTCTCTGTTCCTTCCCCTCTAGATAGATACCAGTTAAACAACTCTCTCCTCCTTCCCCTCTAGATAGATACCAGTTAAACAACTCTCTGTTCCTTCTCCTCTAGATAGATACCAGTTAAACAACTCTCTCCTCCTTCTCCTCTAGATAGATACCAGTTAAACAACTCTCTCCTCCTTCTCCTCTAGATAGATACCAGTTAAACAACTCTCTCCTCCTTCCCCTCTAGATAGATACCAGTTAAACAACTCTCTGTTCCTTCTCCTCTAGATAGATACCAGTTAAACAACTCTCTGTTCCTTCCCCTCTAGATAGATACCAGTTAAACAACTCTCTGTTCCTCTAGATAGATACCAGTTAAACAACTCTCTGTTCCTCTAGATAGATACCAGTTAAACAACTCTCTGTTCCTCTAGATAGATACCAGTTAAACAACTCTCTGTTCCTCTAGATAGATACCAGTTAAACAACTCTCTGTTCCTCCCCCTCTAGATAGATACCAGTTAAACAACTCTCTGTTCCTCCCCCTCTAGATAGATACCAGTTAAACAACTCTCTGTTCCTCTAGATAGATACCAGTTAAACAACTCTCTGTTCCTCCCCCTCTAGATAGATACCAGTTAAACAACTCTCTGTTCCTTCCCCTCTAGATAGATACCAGTTTAACAACTCTCTGTTATTCTAGATAGATACCAGTTAAACAACTCTCTGTTCCTCCACCTCTAGATAGATACCAGTTAAACAACTCTCTGTTCCTCTAGATAGATACCAGTTAAACAACTCTCTGTTCCTCTAGATAGATACCAGTTTAACAACTCTCTGTTCCTTCCCCTCTATATAGATACCAGTTAAACAACTCTCTCCTCCTCCCCCTCTAGATAGATACCAGTTAAACAACTCTCTGTTCCTTCCCCTCTAGATAGATACCAGTTAAACAACTCTCTGTTCCTCTAGATAGATACCAGTTAAACAACTCTGTTCCTCCGCCTCTAGATAGATACCAGTTAAACAACTCTCTGTTCCTCTAGATAAATACCAGTTAAACAACTCTCTGTTCCTCTAGATAGATACCAGTTAAACAACTCTCTGTTCCTCTAGATAGATACCAGTTAAACAACTCTCTGTTCCTCTAGATTGATACCAGTTAAACAACTCTCTGTTCCTTCCCCTCTAGATAGATACCAGTTAATCAACTCTCTGTTCCTTCCCCCTCTAGATAGATACCAGTTAAACAACTCTCTGTTCCTCTAGATAGATACCAGTTAAACAACTCTCTGTTCCTTCTCCTCTAGATAGATACCAGTTAAACAACTCTCTGTTCCTTCTCCTCTAGATAGATACCAGTTAAACAACTCTCTGTTCCTTCTCCTCTAGATAGATACCAGTTAATCAACTCTCTGTTCCTTCCCCCTCTAGATAGATACCAGTTAAACAACTCTCTGTTCCTCTAGATAAATACCAGTTAAACAACTCTCTGTTCCTCTAGATAGATACCAGTTAAACAACTCTCTGTTCCTCTAGATAGATACCAGTTAAACAACTCTCTGTTCCTCTAGATAGATACCAGTTAAACAACTCTCTGTTCCTTCCCCTCTAGATAGATACCAGTTAAACAACTCTCTGTTCCTTCCCCTCTAGATAGATACCAGTTAAACAACTCTCTGTTCCTTCTCCTCTAGATAGATACCAGTTAAACAACTCTCTGTTCCTTCCCCTCTAGATAGATACCAGTTAAACAACTCTCTGTTCCTTCCCCCTCTAGATAGATACCAGTTAAACAACTCTCTGTTCCTTCCCCTCTAGATAGATACCAGTTAAACAACTCTCTGTCCCTCCACCTCTAGATAGATACCAGTTAAACAACTCTCTGTTCCTCCCCCTCTAGATAGATACCAGTTAAACAACTCTCTGTTCCTCTAGATAGATACCAGTTAAACAACTCTCTGTTCCTCTAGATAGATACCAGTTAAACAACTCTCTGTTCCTTCCCCTCTAGATAGATACCAGTTAAACAACTCTCTGTTCCTCCCCTCTCTAGATAGATACCAGTTAAACAACTCTCTGTTCCTCCCCCTCTAGATAGATACCAGTTAAACAACTCTCTGTTCCTCTAGATAGATACCAGTTAAACAACTCTCTGTTCCTTCCCCCTCTAGATAGATACCAGTTAAACAACTCTCTGTTCCTCTAGATAGATACCAGTTAAACAACTCTCTGTTCCTTCCCCCTCTAGATAGATACCAGTTAAACAACTCTCTGTTCCTCTAGATAGATACCAGTTAAACAACTCTCTGTTCCTTCCCCTCTAGATAGATACCAGTTAAACAACTCTCTGTTCCTCTAGATAGATACCAGTTAAACAACTCTCTGTTCCTTCCCCCTCTAGATAGATACCAGTTAAACAACTCTCTGTTCCTCTAGATAGATACCAGTTAAACAACTCTCTGTTCCTTCTCCTCTAGATAGATACCAGTTAAACAACTCTCTGTTCCTTCCCCCTCTAGATAGATACCAGTTAAACAACTCTCTGTTCCTTCCCCTCTAGATAGATACCAGTTAAACAACTCTCTGTTCCTCTAGATAGATACCAGTTAAACAACTCTCTGTTCCTTCCCCTCTAGATAGATACCAGTTAAACAACTCTCTGTTCCTCTAGATAGATACCAGTTAAACAACTCTCTGTTCCTCTAGATAGATACCAGTTAAACAACTCTCTGTTCCTCTAGATAGATACCAGTTAAACAACTCTCTGTTCCTCTAGATAGATACCAGTTAAACAACTCTCTGTTCCTCTAGATAGATACCAGTTAAACAACTCTCTGTTCCTCCCGCTCTAGATAGATACCAGTTTAACAACTCTCTCCTCCTTCCCCTCTAGATAGATACCAGTTAAACAACTCTCTCCTCCTCCCCCTCTAGATAGATACCAGTTTAAACCAAAATTAGGCGAGAACAGCTAGATTGAAGTTCACTAAGACAGTTGATTATTTAAATCAATTGTGTCAGTGCTGGGTTGGAAGAAAAGCCTGCATGTCCCTCTCCAAGACCAGAGTTGTAGACCCATGTTTTTTTAAATAGGGAACTGCTTCCTAATAATCTGCTTCCCCCTAGTGGATATATATAGAATCTGCTGCCCCTTAGTGGATATATATAGAATCTGCTGCCCCCTAGTGGATATATATAGAATCTGCTGCCCTCTAGTGGATATATATAGAATCTGCTGCCCCCTAGTGGATATATATATAGAATCTGCTGCCCCCTAGTGGATATATATAGAATCTGCTGCCCCCTAGTGGATATATATAGAATCTGCTGCCCCCTAGTGGATATATATAGAATCTGCTGCCCCCTAGTGGATTTATATATAATCTGCTGCCCCCTACTGGATATATATAGAATCTGCTGCCCCCTAGTGGATATATATAGAATCTGCTGCCCCCTAGTGGATATATATAGAATCTGCTGCCCCCTAGTGGATTAATATAGAATCTGCTGCCCCCTAGTGGATATATATAGAATCTGCTGCCCCCTAGTGGATATATATATTATGCTGCCCCCTAGTGGATATATATAGAATCTGCTGCCCCCTAGTTGATATATATAGAATCTGCTGTCCCCTAGTGGATATATATAGAATCTGCTGCCCCCTTGTGGATATATATATAATATGCTGCCCCCTAGTGGATATATATAGAATCTGCTGCCCCCTTGTGGATATATATAGAATCTGCAGCCCCCTAGTGGATATATATAGAATCTGCTGCCCCCTAGTGGATATATATAGAATATGTTGCCCCCTTATGGATATATATAGAATCTGCTGCCCCCTAGTGGATATATCTAGAATCTGCTGCACCCTAGTGGATATATATAGAATCTGCTGCCCACTAGTGGACATAAATAGAATCTGCTGCCCCTTAGTGGATATATATAGAATCTGCTGGCCCTAGTGGATATATATAGAATCTGCTGCCCCCTAGTGGATATATATAGAATCTGCTGCCCCCTAGTGGATATATATAGAATCTGCTGCCCCCTAGTGGATATATATAGAATATACTGCCCCTAGTGGATATATATATATAATCTGCTGCCCCCTAGTGGATATATAAAGATTCTGCTGCCCCTAGTGGATATATATAGAATTTGCTGCCCCCTAGTGGATATATATAGAATCTGCTGCCCCCTAGTGGATTTATATATATAGATTCTGCTGCCCCCTAGTGGATTTATATATATAGATTCTGCTACCCACTAGTGGATATATATATAGAATCTGCTGCCCCCTAGTGGATATATATAGAATCTGCTGCCCCTAGTGGATATATATAGAATCTGCTGCCCTCTAGTGGATATATATAGAATCTGCTGCCCCCTAGTGGATATATGTAGAATCTTTTGCCCCGTAGTGGATATATGTAGAATATGCTGCCCCTAGTGGATATATGTAGAATCTGTTGCCCCCTAGTGGATATATGTAGAATCTGTTGCCCCTAGTGGATATGTATATATAGAATCTGCTGCCCCCTAGTGGATATATATAGAATCTGCTGGCCCTAGTGGATATATGTAGAATCTGCTGCCCCCTAGTGGATATATATAGAATCTGCTGCCCCCTAGTGGATATATATAGAATCTGCTGCCCCCTAGTGGATATATATAGAATCTGCTGCCCCTAGTGGATATATCTGCTGCCCCATAGTGTATATATCTAGAATCTGCTGCCCCCTTGTGGATATATCTAGAATCTGCTGCCCCCTAGTGGATATATATATAGAATCTGCTGCCCCCTAGTGGATATATATAGAATATGCTGCCCCCTTGTGGATATATCTAGAATCTGCTGCCCCCTAGTGGATATACATAGAATCTGCTGCCCCTTAGTGGAAATATGTTGAATCTGTTGCCCCCTAGTGGATATATATAGAATTTGCTGCCCCCTAGTGGATATATATAGAACCTGCTGCCCCCTAGTGGATATATATAGAATTTGCTGCCCCCTAGTTTATATATATAGAACCTGCTGCCCCCTAGTGGATTTATATATATATAGAATCTGCTGCCCTCTAGTGGATATATATAGAATCTGCTGCCCCTTAGTGGATATATGTTGAATCTGTTGCCCCCTAGTGGATATGTGTAGAATCTGCTGCCCCCTAGTGGATATATATAGAATCTGCTGCCCCCTAGTGGATATATATAGAATCTGCTGCCCCTAGTGGATATATGTAGAATCTGCTGCCCTCTAGTGGATATATATAGAATCTGCAGCCCCTAGTGGATATATATAGAATCTGCTGCCCCCTAGTGTATATATCTAGAATCTGCTGCCCCCTAGTTGATATATCTAGAACCTGCTGCCCCCTAGTGGATATATATATAGAACCTGCTGCCCCCTAGTGGATTTATATATATATAGAATCTGCTGCCCCCTAGTGGATATATATAGAATCTGCTGCCCTCTAGTGGATATATATAGAAGCTGCTGCCCCCTAGTGGATATATATATAGAACCTGCTGCCCCCTAGTGGATATATGTTGAATCTGTTGCCCCCTAGTGGATATATATATAATTTGCTGCCCCCTAGTGGATATGTATAGAACCTGCTGCCCCCTAGTGGATATATATAGAATTTGCTGCCCCCTAGTGGATATATATAGAACCTGCTGCCCCCTAGTGGATTTATATATATAGAATCTGCTGCCCCCTAGTGGATATATATAGAATCTGCTGCCCCCTAGTGGATATATCTAGAATCTGCTGCCCCCTAGTGGATATATATATAATCTGCTGCCCCCTAGTGGATATATCTAGAATCTGCTGCCCCCTAGTGGATATATATATAATCTGCTGCCCCCTAGTGGATATATATAGAACCTGCTGCCCCCTAGTGGATTTATATATATAGAATCTGCTGCCCCCTAGTGGATATATATATAATCTGCTGCCCCCTAGTGGATATATATTGAATCTGCTGCCCCCTAGTGGATATATATATAATATGCTGCCCCCTAGTGGATTTAAATAGAATCTGCTGCCCCCTAGTGGATATATATATAATCTGCTGCCCCCTAATGGATATATATTGAATCTGCTGCCCCATAGTGGATATATATAGAATCTGCTGCCCCCTAGTGGATATATATGGAATCTGCTGCCCCCTAGTGGATATATATATAGAATCTGCTGCCCCCTAGTGGATGTATATATAATCTGCTGCCCCCTAGTGGATATATATATATAGAATATGCTGCCCCCTAGTGGATTTATATATAATCTGCTGCCCCTTAGTGGATTTATATATAATCTGCTGCCCCCTAGTGGATATATATAGAATCTGCTGCCCCCTAGTGGATATATATAGAATCTGCTGCCCCCTAGTGGATTTATATATAATCTGCTGCCCCCTAGTGGATATATATATAATATGCTGCCCCCTTGTGGATATATATATAATATGCTGCCCCCTAGTGGATATATATAGAATCTGCTGCCCCCTAGTGGATATATATAGATTGTGCTGCCCCCTAATGGATATAGGACTCATTTTTACTGTGGATGTAGATACTTTTGTACCTGTTTCTTCCAGCATCTTCACAAGGTCCTTTGCTGTTGTTCTGGGATTGATTTGCACTTTTCGCACCAAAGTACCTTCATCTCTAAAAGACAGAACGCGTCTCCTTCCTGAGCGGTATGACAGCTGCGTGGTCCCATGGTGTTTATACTTGCGTACTATTGTTTGTACAGATGAGCGTGGTACCTTCAGGCGTTTGGAAATTGCTCCCAAGGATGAACCAGACTTGTGGAGGTCTACAATTTTTTTCTGAGGTCTTGGCTGATTTCTTTTGATTTTCCCATGATGTCAAGCAAAGAGGCACTGAGTTTGAAGGTAGGCCTTGAAATACATCCACAGGTACACCTCCAATTGACTCAAATTATGTCAATTAGCCTATCAGAAGCTTCCAAAGCCATGACATCATTTTCTGGAATTTTCCAAGCTTTTTAAAGGCACAGTCAACTTAATGTATTTAAACTTCTGACCCACTGGAATTGTGATACAGTGAATTATAAGTGAAATAATCTGTCTGTAAACAATTGTTGGAAAAATTACTTGTGTCATGCACAAAGTAGATGTCCTAACCGACTTGCCAAAACTATAGTTTGTTCACAAGAAATTTGTGGAGTGGTTGAAAAACGAGTTTTAATGACTTCATCCTAAGTGTATGTAAACCTCCGACTTCAACTGTATCTATCATCTGCTTCAATGTAGTTCAGAGATTATAGTACAATAAATTAATAAATCAATATAATTTAAACATTTGACACATATGTATTTTAGTATACATTTAATTCACAGTTTAATTTGTCTGGAAAACAGAATAAAATACATTCGACATAGATCCACTAGGGGGCAGCATATTATATTTATATCCACTAGGGGGCAGCAGATTATATTTATATCCACTAGGGGGCAGCATATTATATTTATATCCACTAGGGGGCAGCAGATTATATTTATATCCACTAGGGGGCAGCAGATTATATTTATATCCACTAGGGGGCCTTTTGGAACTTGGACACTTGTTTTTTCAATCCGTTGTTTAAAACATGTTGAATGAACTGGCTGGCTCCATCCCTCCTCAGATCAGTCCGTCTGTCCGTCCCTCCTCAGATCAGTCCGTCCGTCCGTCCCTCCTCAGATCAGTCCGTCCGTCCGTCCCTCCTCAGATCAGTCCGTCCGTCCGTCCGTCCCTCCTAAGATCAGTCCGTCCGTCCGTCCGTCCCTCCTCAGATCAGTGTGTGTCTGCGTCTGTGCAGGGCCAGGTGATCCGAGCGGGAAAAGGAGCGTTGACAGTCGCCACACGTGAAGGGCTTGACCCCCGTGTGTTTCCTGTAATGACGGGTCAACTCGTCAGAACGGCCAAAATGCCACGTGCACCCGTCCCACGTGCACTTATACGGCTTCTCACCTGGAACAGAGAAGATAGATTATGTTTTTACTCTCACATACACCGGAGAAGTAGAGTGAAATGTGTTGTTGTACAGGGTCATAGTAGTATGATAGGTGTTGTTTTACAGGGTCATAGTAGTATGATAGGTGTTGTTTTACAGGGTCAGTCATAGTAGTATGATAGGTGTTGTTTTACAGGGTCAGTCATAGTAGTATGATAGGTGTTGTTTTACAGGGTCAGTCATAGTAGTATGATAGGTGTTGTTTTACAGGGTCATAGTAGTATGATAGGTGTTGTTTTACAGGGTCATAGTAGTAGTATGATAGGTGTTGTTTTACAGGGTCAGTCATAGTAGTATGATAGGTGTTGTTTTACAGGGTCAGTCACAGTAGTATGATAGGTGTTGTTTTACAGGGTCGGCCATAGTAGTATGATAGGTGTTGTTTTACAGGGTCGGCCATAGTAGTATGATAGGTGTTGTTTTACAGGGTCATAGTAGTATGATAGGTGTTGTTTTACAGGGTCAGTCATAGTAGTATGATAGGTGTTGTTTTACAGGGTCATAGTAGTATGATAGGTGTTGTTTTACAGGGTCATAGTAGTATGATAGGTGTTGTTTTACAGGGTCAGTCATAGTAGTATGATAGGTGTTGTTTTACAGGGTCATAGTAGTATGATAGGTGTTGTTTTACAGGGTCATAGTAGTATGATAGGTGTTGTTTTACAGGGTCAGTCATAGTAGTATGATAGGTGATGTTTTACAGGGTCAGAGTAGTATGATAGGTGTTGTTGTACAGGGTCAGTCATAGTAGTATGATAGGTGGTGTTTTACAGGGTCAGTCATAGTAGTATGATAGGTGTTGTTTTACAGGGTCATAGTAGTATGATAGGTGTTGTTTTACAGGGTCATAGTAGTATGATAGGTGATGTTTTACAGGGTCAGAGTAGTATGATAGGTGTTGTTGTACAGGGTCAGTCATAGTAGTATGATAGGTGGTGTTTTACAGGGTCAGTCATAGTAGTATGATAGGTGTTGTTTTACAGGGTCATAGTAGTATGATAGGTGTTGTTTTACAGGGTCATAGTAGTATGATAGGTGTTGTTTTACAGGGTCAGTCATAGTAGTATGATAGGTGTTGTTTTACAGGGTCAGTCATAGTAGTATGATAGGTGTTGTTTTACAGGGTCATAGTAGTATGATAGGTGTTGTTTTACAGGGTCAGTCATAGTAGTACGATAGGTGTTGTTTTACAGGGTCAGTCATAGTAGTACGATAGGTGTTGTTTTACAGGGTCAGTCATAGTAGTATGATAGGTGGTGTTTTACAGGGTCAGTCATAGTAGTATGATAGGTGTTGTTTTACAGGGTCAGTCATAGTAGTATGATAGGTGTTGTTGTACAGGGTCAGTCATAGTAGTATGATAGGTGTTGTTGTACAGGGTCAGTCATAGTAGTATGATAGGTGTTGTTTTACAGGGTCATAGTAGTATGATAGGTGTTGTTGTACAGGGTCAGTCATAGTAGTATGATAGGTGTTGTTTTACAGGGTCGGTCATATCAGTCATAGTAGTATGATAGGTGTTGTTTTACAGGGTCAGTCATAGTAGTATGATAGGTGTTGTTGTACAGGGTCAGTCATAGTAGTATGATAGGTGTTGTTTTACAGGGTCGGTCATAGTAGTATGATAGGTGTTGTTTTACAGGGTCAGTCACAGTAGTATGATAGGTGTTGTTTTACAGGGTCATAGTAGTATGATAGGTGTTGTTTTACAGGGTCATAGTAGTATGATAGGTGTTGTTTTACAGGGTCATAGTAGTATGATAGGTGATGTTTTACAGGTGTGTGTGTGTGTGTGTGTGTGTGTGTGTGTGTGTGTGTGTGTGTGTGTGTGTGTGTGTGTGTGTGTGTGTGTGTGTGTGTGTGTGTGTGTGTGTGTGTGTGTGTATGACATACCTGTGTGTGTGCGTCTGTGGGCCTTGAGGTGGGAACTCTTGGTGTACTCCTTGTAACAGCCGTAAAACTCACAGCTGTGGACACACCCACGGCCACGCCCCCTGACCTCTGACCTGGTCACATGACCTACTCTCATGCCCTGGATACCTCCGGCCAACATCGAGCTGCAACACAATCAATCAATCAATCAATCAATCAATCAATCATTGCAACACGTTGTATCCCGTTTTCAAGGTTCAATGATCTGTGATGCTGTCTCCTATTGGACGTATCTAGACTGGTTCAATGAACTGTGTTGCTGTCTCCTATTGGTCGTATCTAGACTGGTTCAATGAACTGTGTTCCTGTCTCCTATTGGACGTATCTAGACTGGTTCAATGAACTGTGTTGCTGTCTCCTATTGGTCGTATCTAGACTGGTTCAATGATCTGTGTTCCTGTCTCCTATTGGTCGTATCTCGACTGGTTCAATGAACTGTGTTGCTGTCTCCTATTGGTCGTATCTCGACTGGTTCAATGAACTGTGTTGCTGTCTCCTATTGGTCGTATCTAGACTGGTTCAATGATCTGTGTTGCTGTCTCCTATTGGTCGTATCTAGACTGGTTCAATGATCTGTGTTGCTGTCTCCTATTGGTCGTATCTAGACTGGTTCAATGAACTGTGTTGCTGTCTCCTATTGGTCGTATCTCGACTGGTTCAATGAACTGTGTTGCTGTCTCCTATTGGTCGTATCTCGACTGGTTCAATGAACTGTGATGCTGTCTCCTATTGGACGAATCTCGACTGGTTCAATGATCTGTGATGCTGTCTCCTATTGGTCGTATCTAGACTGGTTCAATGGACTGTGTTGCTGTCTCCTATTGGTCGTATCTAGACTGCTTCAATGAACTGTGTCGCTGTCTCCTATTGGTCGTATCTAGACTGGTTCAATGGACTGTGTTGCTGTCTCCTATTGGTCGTATCTAGACTGGTTCAATGAACTGTGTCGCTGTCTCCTATTGGTCGTATCTAGACTGGTTCAATGAACTGTGTCGCTGTCTCCTATTGGTCGTATCTAGACTGGTTCAATGGACTGTGTTGCTGTCTCCTATTGGTCGTATCTAGACTGGTTCAATGAACTGTGTCGCTGTCTCCTATTGGTCGTATCTAGACTGGTTCAATGGACTGTGTTGCTGTCTCCTATTGGTCGTATCTAGACTGGTTCAATGAACTGTGTTGCTGTCTCCTATTGGTCGTATCTAGACTGGTTCAATGAACTGTGTCGCTGTCTCCTATTGGTCGTGTCTAGACTGGTTCAATGGACTGTGTTGCTGTCTCCTATTGGTCGTATCTAGACTGGTTCAATGAACTGTGTCGCTGTCTCCTATTGGTCGTATCTAGACTGGTTCAATGGACTGTGTTGCTGTCTCCTATTGGTCGTATCTCGACTGGTTCAATGGACTGTGTTTCTGTCTCCTATTGGTCGTATCTAGACTGGTTCAATGGACTGTGTTGCTGTCTCCTATTGGTCGTATCTCGACTGGTTCAATGGACTGTGTTTCTGTCTCCTATTGGTCGTATCTCGACTGGTTCAATGAACTGTGTCGCTGTCTCCTATTGGTCGTATCTAGACTGGTTCAATGGACTGTGTTCCTGTCTCCTATTGGTCGTATCTAGACTGGTTCAATGAACTGTGTTGCTGTCTCCTATTGGTCGTATCTAGACTGGTTCAATGATCTGTGTCGCTGTCTCCTATTGGTCGTATCTAGACTGGTTCAATGATCTGTGTCGCTGTCTCCTATTGGTCGTATCTCGACTGGTTCAATGATCTGTGTCGCTGTCTCCTATTGGTCGTATCTAGACTGGTTCAATGGACTGTGTCGCTGTCTCCTATTGGTCGTATCTCGACTGGTTCAATGATCTGTGTCGCTGTCTCCTATTGGTCGTATCTCGACTGGTTCAATGATCTGTGTTGCTGTCTCCTATTGGTCGTATCTCGACTGGTTCAATGATCTGTGATGCTGTCTCCTATTGGTCGTATCTAGACTGGTTCAATGGACTGTGTTGCTGTCTCCTATTGGTCGTATCTAGACTGGTTCAATGAACTGTGTCGCTGTCTCCTATTGGTCGTATCTAGACTGGTTCAATGGACTGTGTTGCTGTCTCCTATTGGTCGTATCTAGACTGGTTCAATGAACTGTGTCGCTGTCTCCTATTGGTCGTATCTAGACTGGTTCAATGAACTGTGTCGCTGTCTCCTATTGGTCGTATCTAGACTGGTTCAATGGACTGTGTTGCTGTCTCCTATTGGTCGTATCTAGACTGGTTCAATGAACTGTGTCGCTGTCTCCTATTGGTCGTATCTAGACTGGTTCAATGGACTGTGTTGCTGTCTCCTATTGGTCGTATCTAGACTGGTTCAATGAACTGTGTTGCTGTCTCCTATTGGTCGTATCTAGACTGGTTCAATGAACTGTGTCGCTGTCTCCTATTGGTCGTATCTAGACTGGTTCAATGGACTGTGTTGCTGTCTCCTATTGGTCGTATCTAGACTGGTTCAATGAACTGTGTCGCTGTCTCCTATTGGTCGTATCTAGACTGGTTCAATGGACTGTGTTGCTGTCTCCTATTGGTCGTATCTCGACTGGTTCAATGGACTGTGTTTCTGTCTCCTATTGGTCGTATCTAGACTGGTTCAATGGACTGTGTTGCTGTCTCCTATTGGTCGTATCTCGACTGGTTCAATGGACTGTGTTTCTGTCTCCTATTGGTCGTATCTAGACTGGTTCAATGGACTGTGTTGCTGTCTCCTATTGGTCGTATCTCGACTGGTTCAATGGACTGTGTTTCTGTCTCCTATTGGTCGTATCTAGACTGGTTCAATGGACTGTGTTGCTGTCTCCTATTGGTCGTATCTCGACTGGTTCAATGAACTGTGTTGCTGTCTCCTATTGGACGTATCTAGACTGGTTCAATGAACTGTGTCGCTGTCTCCTATTGGACGTATCTAGACTGGTTCAATGAACTGTGTCGCTGTCTCCTATTGGTCGTATCTCGACTGGTTCAATGAACTGTGTCGCTGTCTCCTATTGGTCGTATCTAGACTGGTTCAATGAACTGTGTTGCTGTCTCCTATTGGACGTATCTCGACTGGTTCAATGAACTGTGTTGCTGTCTCCTATTGGACGTATCTAGACTGGTTCAATGAACTGTGTTGCTGTCTCCTATTGGACGTATCTAGACTGGTTCAATGAACTTTGTTGCTGTCTCCTATTGGACGTATCTAGACTGGTTCAATGAACTGTGTTGCTGTCTCCTATTGGTCGTATCTAGACTGGTTCAATGCACTGTGTTGCTGTCTCCTATTGGTCGTATCTAGACTGGTTCAATGAACTGTGTCGCTGTCTCCTATTGGTCGTATCTAGACTGGTTCAATGAACTGTGTTGCTGTCTCCTATTGGACGTATCTAGACTGGTTCAATGAACTGTGTTGCTGTCTCCTATTGGACGTATCTAGACTGGTTCAATGAACTGTGTTGCTGTCTCCTATTGGTCGTATCTCGACTGGTTCAATGGACTGTGTTGCTGTCTCCTATTGGTCGTATCTAGACTGGTTCAATGAACTGTGTCGCTGTCTCCTATTGGTCGTATCTAGACTGGTTCAATGGACTGTGTCGCTGTCTCCTATTGGTCGTATCTAGACTGGTTCAATGGACTGTGTTGCTGTCTCCTATTGGTCGTATCTAGACTGGTTCAATGAACTGTGTCGCTGTCTCCTATTGGTCGTATCTAGACTGGTTCAATGGACTGTGTTGCTGTCTCCTATTGGTCGTATCTAGACTGGTTCAATGAACTGTGTTGCTGTCTCCTATTGGTCGTATCTAGACTGGTTCAATGAACTGTGTTGCTGTCTCCTATTGGTCGTATCTAGACTGGTTCAATGAACTGTGTCGCTGTCTCCTATTGGTCGTATCTAGACTGGTTCAATGGACTGTGTTGCTGTCTCCTATTGGTCGTATCTAGACTGGTTCAATGAACTGTGTCGCTGTCTCCTATTTGTCGTATCTAGACTGGTTCAATGGACTGTGTTGCTGTCTCCTATTGGTCGTATCTCGACTGGTTCAATGGACTGTGTTTCTGTCTCCTATTGGTCGTATCTAGACTGGTTCAATGGACTGTGTTGCTGTCTCCTATTGGTCGTATCTCGACTGGTTCAATGGACTGTGTTTCTGTCTCCTATTGGTCGTATCTCGACTGGTTCAATGAACTGTGTCGCTGTCTCCTATTGGTCGTATCTCGACTGGTTCAATGAACTCTGTTCCTGTCTCCTATTGGTCGTATCTAGACTGGTTCAATGAACTGTGTTGCTGTCTCCTATTGGTCGTATCTAGACTGGTTCAATGATCTGTGTCGCTGTCTCCTATTGGTCGTATCTAGACTGGTTCAATGATCTGTGTCGCTGTCTCCTATTGGTCGTATCTCGACTGGTTCAATGATCTGTGTCGCTGTCTCCTATTGGTCGTATCTAGACTGGTTCAATGGACTGTGTCGCTGTCTCCTATTGGTCGTATCTCGACTGGTTCAATGATCTGTGTCGCTGTCTCCTATTGGTCGTATCTCGACTGGTTCAATGATCTGTGTTGCTGTCTCCTATTGGTCGTATCTCGACTGGTTCAATGATCTGTGATGCTGTCTCCTATTGGTCGTATCTAGACTGGTTCAATGGACTGTGTTGCTGTCTCCTATTGGTCGTATCTAGACTGGTTCAATGAACTGTGTCGCTGTCTCCTATTGGTCGTATCTAGACTGGTTCAATGGACTGTGTTGCTGTCTCCTATTGGTCGTATCTAGACTGGTTCAATGAACTGTGTCGCTGTCTCCTATTGGTCGTATCTAGACTGGTTCAATGAACTGTGTCGCTGTCTCCTATTGGTCGTATCTAGACTGGTTCAATGGACTGTGTTGCTGTCTCCTATTGGTCGTATCTAGACTGGTTCAATGAACTGTGTCGCTGTCTCCTATTGGTCGTATCTAGACTGGTTCAATGGACTGTGTTGCTGTCTCCTATTGGTCGTATCTAGACTGGTTCAATGAACTGTGTTGCTGTCTCCTATTGGTCGTATCTAGACTGGTTCAATGAACTGTGTCGCTGTCTCCTATTGGTCGTATCTAGACTGGTTCAATGGACTGTGTTGCTGTCTCCTATTGGTCGTATCTAGACTGGTTCAATGAACTGTGTCGCTGTCTCCTATTGGTCGTATCTAGACTGGTTCAATGGACTGTGTTGCTGTCTCCTATTGGTCGTATCTCGACTGGTTCAATGGACTGTGTTTCTGTCTCCTATTGGTCGTATCTAGACTGGTTCAATGGACTGTGTTGCTGTCTCCTATTGGTCGTATCTCGACTGGTTCAATGGACTGTGTTTCTGTCTCCTATTGGTCGTATCTAGACTGGTTCAATGGACTGTGTTGCTGTCTCCTATTGGTCGTATCTCGACTGGTTCAATGAACTGTGTTGCTGTCTCCTATTGGACGTATCTAGACTGGTTCAATGAACTGTGTCGCTGTCTCCTATTGGACGTATCTAGACTGGTTCAATGAACTGTGTCGCTGTCTCCTATTGGTCGTATCTCGACTGGTTCAATGAACTGTGTCGCTGTCTCCTATTGGTCGTATCTAGACTGGTTCAATGAACTGTGTTGCTGTCTCCTATTGGACGTATCTCGACTGGTTCAATGAACTGTGTTGCTGTCTCCTATTGGACGTATCTAGACTGGTTCAATGAACTGTGTTGCTGTCTCCTATTGGACGTATCTAGACTGGTTCAATGAACTTTGTTGCTGTCTCCTATTGGACGTATCTAGACTGGTTCAATGAACTGTGTTGCTGTCTCCTATTGGTCGTATCTAGACTGGTTCAATGCACTGTGTTGCTGTCTCCTATTGGTCGTATCTAGACTGGTTCAATGAACTGTGTCGCTGTCTCCTATTGGTCGTATCTAGACTGGTTCAATGAACTGTGTTGCTGTCTCCTATTGGACGTATCTAGACTGGTTCAATGAACTGTGTTGCTGTCTCCTATTGGACGTATCTAGACTGGTTCAATGAACTGTGTTGCTGTCTCCTATTGGTCGTATCTCGACTGGTTCAATGGACTGTGTTGCTGTCTCCTATTGGTCGTATCTAGACTGGTTCAATGAACTGTGTCGCTGTCTCCTATTGGTCGTATCTCGACTGGTTCAATGAACTGTGTTCCTGTCTCCTATTGGTCGTATCTAGACTGGTTCAATGAACTGTGTTGCTGTCTCCTATTGGTCGTATCTAGACTGGTTCAATGATCTGTGTCGCTGTCTCCTATTGGTCGTATCTAGACTGGTTCAATGATCTGTGTCGCTGTCTCCTATTGGTCGTATCTCGACTGGTTCAATGATCTGTGTCGCTGTCTCCTATTGGTCGTATCTAGACTGGTTCAATGGACTGTGTCGCTGTCTCCTATTGGTCGTATCTCGACTGGTTCAATGATCTGTGTCGCTGTCTCCTATTGGTCGTATCTCGACTGGTTCAATGATCTGTGTTGCTGTCTCCTATTGGTCGTATCTCGACTGGTTCAATGATCTGTGATGCTGTCTCCTATTGGTCGTATCTAGACTGGTTCAATGGACTGTGTTGCTGTCTCCTATTGGTCGTATCTAGACTGGTTCAATGAACTGTGTCGCTGTCTCCTATTGGTCGTATCTAGACTGGTTCAATGGACTGTGTTGCTGTCTCCTATTGGTCGTATCTAGACTGGTTCAATGAACTGTGTCGCTGTCTCCTATTGGTCGTATCTAGACTGGTTCAATGGACTGTGTTGCTGTCTCCTATTGGTCGTATCTAGACTGGTTCAATGAACTGTGTCGCTGTCTCCTATTGGTCGTATCTAGACTGGTTCAATGGACTGTGTTGCTGTCTCCTATTGGTCGTATCTAGACTGGTTCAATGAACTGTGTTGCTGTCTCCTATTGGTCGTATCTAGACTGGTTCAATGAACTGTGTCGCTGTCTCCTATTGGTCGTATCTAGACTGGTTCAATGGACTGTGTTGCTGTCTCCTATTGGTCGTATCTAGACTGGTTCAATGAACTGTGTCGCTGTCTCCTATTGGTCGTATCTAGACTGGTTCAATGGACTGTGTTGCTGTCTCCTATTGGTCGTATCTCGACTGGTTCAATGGACTGTGTTTCTGTCTCCTATTGGTCGTATCTAGACTGGTTCAATGGACTGTGTTGCTGTCTCCCATTGGTCGTATCTCGACTGGTTCAATGGACTGTGTTTCTGTCTCCTATTGGTCGTATCTAGACTGGTTCAATGGACTGTGTTGCTGTCTCCTATTGGTCGTATCTCGACTGGTTCAATGGACTGTGTTTCTGTCTCCTATTGGTCGTATCTAGACTGGTTCAATGGACTGTGTTGCTGTCTCCTATTGGTCGTATCTCGACTGGTTCAATGAACTGTGTTGCTGTCTCCTATTGGACGTATCTAGACTGGTTCAATGAACTGTGTCGCTGTCTCCTATTGGACGTATCTAGACTGGTTCAATGAACTGTGTCGCTGTCTCCTATTGGTCGTATCTCGACTGGTTCAATGAACTGTGTCGCTGTCTCCTATTGGTCGTATCTAGACTGGTTCAATGAACTGTGTTGCTGTCTCCTATTGGACGTATCTCGACTGGTTCAATGAACTGTGTTGCTGTCTCCTATTGGACGTATCTAGACTGGTTCAATGAACTGTGTTGCTGTCTCCTATTGGACGTATCTAGACTGGTTCAATGAACTTTGTTGCTGTCTCCTATTGGACGTATCTAGACTGGTTCAATGAACTGTGTTGCTGTCTCCTATTGGTCGTATCTAGACTGGTTCAATGCACTGTGTTGCTGTCTCCTATTGGTCGTATCTAGACTGGTTCAATGAACTGTGTCGCTGTCTCCTATTGGTCGTATCTAGACTGGTTCAATGAACTGTGTTGCTGTCTCCTATTGGACGTATCTAGACTGGTTCAATGAACTGTGTTGCTGTCTCCTATTGGACGTATCTAGACTGGTTCAATGAACTGTGTTGCTGTCTCCTATTGGTCGTATCTAGACTGGTTCAATGAACTGTGTTGCTGTCTCCTATTGGTCGTATCTAGACTGGTTCAATGAACTGTGTTCCTGTCTCCTATTGGTCGTATCTAGACTGGTTCAATGAACTGTGTTGCTGTCTCCTATTGGACGTATCTAGACTGGTTCAATGAACTGTGTTGCTGTCTCCTATTGGTCGTATCTAGACTGGTTCAATGAACTGTGTTGCTGTCTCCTATTGGTCGTATCTAGACTGGTTCAATGAACTGTGTTGCTGTCTCCTATTGGTCGTATCTAGACTGGTTCAATGAACTGTGTTGCTGTCTCCTATTGGTCGTATCTAGACTGGTTCAATGAACTGTGTTCCTGTCTCCTATTGGTCGTATCTAGACTGGTTCAATGAACTGTGTTGCTGTCTCCTATTGGACGTATCTAGACTGGTTCAATGAACTGTGTTGCTGTCTCCTATTGGTCGTATCTCGACTGGTTCAATGAACTGTGATGCTGTCTCCTATTGGTCGTATCTAGACTGGTTCAATGAACTGTGTTGCTGTCTCCTATTGGTCGTATCTCGACTGGTTCAATGATCTGTGTTGCTGTCTCCTATTGGTCGTATCTCGACTGGTTCAATGAACTGTGTTGCTGTCTCCTATTGGACGTATCTAGACTGGTTCAATGCATTTGAAAGGTATTTTCTAACAGTCTCTTCTCCTTCGCCACTAGATGGAGCCCTGTGATCAAGTGAAGAGGTGGAATGGACGGCTACTGTAGTCATTCCTGACCCACTCTGGTTACAGCCCGTCCCATCTCTGTAGTCAGTCCTGACCCACTCTGGTTACAGCCTGTCCCATCTCTGTAGTCAGTCCTGACCCACTCTGGTTACAGCCTGTCCCATCTCTGTAGTCAGTCCTGACCCACTCTGGTTACAGCCTGTCCCATCTCTGTAGTCAGTCCTGACCCACTCTGGTTACAGCCTGTCCCATCTCTGTAGTCAGTCCTGACCCACTCTGGTTACAGCCTGTCCCATCTCTGTAGTCAGTCCTGAACCACTCTGGTTACAGCCCGTCCCATCTCTGTAGTCAGTCCTGACCCACTCTGGTTACAGCCTGTCCCATCTCTGTAGTCAGTCCTGACCCACTCTGGTTACAGCCCGTCCCATCTCTGTAGTCAGTCCTGACCCACTCTGGTTACAGCCCGTCCCATCTCTGTAGTCAGTCCTGACCCACTCTGGTTACAGCCTGTCCCATCTCTGTAGTCAGTCCTGACCCACTCTGGTTACAGCCCGTCCCATCTCTGTAGTCAGTCCTGACCCACTCTGGTTACAGCCCGTCCCATCTCTGTAGTCAGTCCTGACCCACTCTGGTTACAGC
This sequence comes from Salvelinus fontinalis, assembly GCF_029448725.1. Lineage (NCBI taxonomy): Eukaryota > Metazoa > Chordata > Actinopteri > Salmoniformes > Salmonidae > Salvelinus > Salvelinus fontinalis. The sequence goes on along the minus strand of NC_074671.1, from coordinate 68,291,976 downwards.
CCGTCCCATCTCTGTAGTCAGTCCTGACCCACTCTGGTTACAACCCGTCCCATCTCTGTAGTCAGTCCTGACCCACTCTGGTTACAGCCCGTCCCATCTCTGTAGTCAGTCCTGACCCACTCTGGTAACAGCCCGTCCCATCTCTGTAGTCAGTCCTGACCCACTCTGGTTACAGCCCGTCCCATCTCTGTAGTCAGTCCTGACCCACTCTGGCTACAGCCTGTCCCATCTCTGTAGTCAGTCCTGACCCACTCTGGTTACAGCCCGTCCCATCTCTGTAGTCAGTCCTGACCCACTCTGGTTACAGCCCGTCCCATCTCTGTAGTCAGTCCTGACCCACTCTGGTTACAGCCTGTCCCATCTCTGTAGTCAGTCCTGACCCACTCTGGTTACAGCCCGTCCCATCTCTGTAGTCAGTCCTGACCCACTCTGGTTACAGCCCGTCCCATCTCTGTAGTCAGTCCTGACCCACTCTGGTTACAGCCCGTCCCATCTCTGTAGTCAGTCCTGACCCACTCTGGTTACAACCCGTCCCATCTCTGTAGTCAGTCCTGACCCACTCTGGTTACAGCCCGTCCCATCTCTGTAGTCAGTCCTGACCCACTCTGGTAACAGCCCGTCCCATCTCTGTAGTCAGTCCTGACCCACTCTGGTTACAGCCCGTCCCATCTCTGTAGTCAGTCCTGACCCACTCTGGTTACAACCTGTCCCATCTCTGTAGTCAGTCCTGACCCACTCTGGTTACAGCCCGTCCCATCTCTGTAGTCAGTCCTGACCCACTCTGGTTACAGCCCGTCCCATCTCTGTAGTCAGTCCTGACCCACTCTGGTTACAGCCCGTCCCATCTCTGTAGTCAGTCCTGACCCACTCTGGTTACAGCCCGTCCCATCTCTGTAGTCAGTCCTGACCCACTCTGGTTACAGCCCGTCCCATCTCTGTAGTCAGTCCTGACCCACTCTGGTTACAGCCCGTCCCATCTCTGTAGTCAGTCCTGACCCACTCTGGTTACAGCCCGTCCCATCTCTGTAGTCAGTCCTGACCCACTCTGGTTACAACCCGTCCCATCTCTGTAGTCAGTCCTGACCCACTCTGGTTACAGCCCGTCCCATCTCTGTAGTCAGTCCTGACCCACTCTGGTTACAGCCCGTCCCATCTCTGTAGTCAGTCCTGACCCACTCTGGTTACAGCCCGTCCCATCTCTGTAGTCAGTCCTGACCCACTCTGGTTACAGCCCGTCCCATCTCTGTAGTCAGTCCTGACCCACTCTGGCTACAGCCCGTCCCATCTCTGTAGTCAGTCCTGACCCACTCTGGTTACAGCCCGTCCCATCTCTGTAGTCAGTCCTGACCCACTCTGGTTACAGCCCGTCCCATCTCTGTAGTCAGTCCTGACCCACTCTGGTTACAGCCCGTCCCATCTCTGTAGTCAGTCCTGACCCACTCTGGTTACAGCCCGTCCCATCTCTGTAGTCAGTCCTGACCCACTCTGGTTACAGCCCGTCCCATCTCTGTAGTCAGTCCTGACCCACTCTGGTTACAGCCCGTCCCATCTCTGTAGTCAGTCCTGACCCACTCTGGTTACAGCCCGTCCCATCTCTGTAGTCAGTCCTGACCCACTCTGGTTACAGCCCGTCCCATCTCTGTAGTCAGTCCTGACCCACTCTGGTTACAGCCCGTCCCATCTCTGTAGTCAGTCCTGACCCACTCTGGTTACAGCCCGTCCCATCTCTGTAGTCAGTCCTGACCCACTCTGGTTACAGCCCGTCCCATCTCTGTAGTCAGTCCTGACCCACTCTGGTTACAGCCCGTCCCATCTCTGTAGTCAGTCCTGACCCACTCTGGTTACAGCCCGTCCCATCTCTGTAGTCAGTCCTGACCCACTCTGGCTACAGCCTGTCCCATCTCTGTAGTCAGTCCTGACCCACTCTGGTTACAGCCTGTCCCATCTCTGTAGTCAGCCCTGACCCACTCTGGTTACAGCCTGTCCCATCTCTGTAGTCAGTCCTGACCCACTCTGGCTACAGCCCGTCCCATCTCTGTAGTCAGTCCTGAACCACTCTGGTTACAGCCCGTCCCATCTCTGTAGTCAGTCCTGACCCACTCTGGTTACAGCCCGTCCCATCTCTGTAGTCAGTCCTGACCCACTCTGGTTACAGCCCGTCCCATCTCTGTAGTCAGTCCTGACCCACTCTGGTTACAGCCTGTCCCATCTCTGTAGTCAGTCCTGACCCACTCTGGTTACAGCCTGTCCCATCTCTGTAGTCAGTTCTGACCCACTCTGGTTACAGCCTGTCCCATCTCTGTAGTCAGTCCTGACCCACTCTGGCTACAGCCTGTCCCATCTCTGTAGTCAGTCCTGACCCACTCTGGTTACAGCCTGTCCCATCTCTGTAGTCAGTCCTGACCCACTCTGGCTACAGCCTGTCCCATCTCTGTAGTCAGTCCTGACCCACTCTGGTTACAGCCTGTCCCATCTCTGTAGTCAGTCCTGACCCACTCTGGTTACAGCCTGTCCCATCTCTGTAGTCAGTCCTGACCCACTCTGGTTACAGCCTGTCCCATCTCTGTAGTCAGTCCTGACCCACTCTGGTTACAGCCCGTCCCATCTCTGTAGTCAGTCCTGACCCACTCTGGTTACAGCCCGTCCCATCTCTGTAGTCAGTCCTGACCCACTCTGGTTACAGCCCGTCCCATCTCTGTAGTCAGTCCTGACCCACTCTGGTTACAGCCCGTCCCATCTCTGTAGTCAGTCCTGACCCACTCTGGTTACAGCCGGTCATCTCTGTAGTCAGTCCTGACCCACTCTGGTTACAACCTGTCCCATCTCTGTACTCACTCATGACCCACTCTGGTAACAGCCCGTCCCATCTCTGTACTCACTCATGACCCACTCTGGTAACAGCCCGTCCCATCTCTGTCACACTGTCCAGCCTCATGGTCGGCAGCTCATCATCCTGGCCGTCACCATGGTACCACCAGGGTTCTGCTGTGTGCTGGGTGGGTGTAGAGCAGGGGTGTGGGCCGTACCACTACGGGCGTACGGTGGGCATGAAGAGGGGCAGGGCTGGAGGAGAGTGGTGTGAGGACGTACCCTCTGACAAAACCACAAAGGACTCTCATGCCGGGACTCTTTGGGACATACGTAATGACAGAGGAGGAGGATGATGATGAGGAAGGCCTGGTGATGGAGGTGGACGGCAGGGGGCCCAGTGAGACCCCTGTGGATGTTGGAGGGGTCCTGGAGCGGCTGGTGGACAGATCTACAGGCTCTGTCTGGGGCTGGAAGGAATTTGGGTTACAGGGTTGTGTGTCTGGAGGTCTCGGAGGTACTGGGTCGAACATCTTCCTCTTCAGAACCACCCTGTCCATCTCAGGAGGGGACAACACCAACAGAGACTGGAGAGGAGAGAGGAGAGAGAGGAGAGAGGAGAAGAAGAGAGGGGAGAGAGGAGAGAGGAGAGAGGAGAGACGGGAGAGTGGAAGAAGAGAGGGGGAGAAAGGAGAGAGGGGAAGGGGAGAGGGGAGAGAGGAGGGGAGAGGGGAAGGGGAGAGGGAGGAGAGAGGGGGATAGAGGAGAGAGGATAGGGTAGAGGGGAGAGATGAGAGAGGGTCAAGAAGAGAGGGGGAGAGAGGAGGGAGGAGAGAGGGGAGACGGGAGAGCGGAAGAAGAGAGGGGGAGAAAGGAGAGAGGTGAAGGAGACAGTGAGGGAGGAGAGAGGGGAAGGAGAGAGGGGGATAGAGGAGAGAGGATAGGGGAGAGAGGGAGAGATGAGGGGGGAAGGGGAGAGGAGGAGAGAGCAGGAGAGAGGAGAGGTTGGAGGAGGGGAGAGGGGAAGGGGAGAAGGAGGAGAGAGGGGAAGGAGAGAGGGAAAGGAGAGGGGTGATAGAGGGGAGAGAGGAGGGGGGAAGGGGAGAGGAGGAGAGAGGAGGAGAGAGGAGAGGTTGGAGGAGGGGAGAGGGGAAGGGGAGAGGGAGAACAGAGGGGAAGGAGAGAGGGGAATAGAGGAGAGAGGAGAGAGGAGGAGAGAGGAGAGGTTGGAGGAGGGGAGAGGGGAAGGGGAGAGGGAGGACAGAGGGGAAGGAGAGAGGGGAATAGAGGAGAGAGGAGAGGGGAGAGAGGAGGGGAGATGAGAAGGGGAGAGGGGAGAGGAGGAGAGAGGAGAGGTTGGAGGAGGGGGGACAGAGGGGAAGGGGAGAGGGGAATAAAGGAAATAAAAAGAAAGGAAATCTTATAGCAAGAGCTTCCTTTATGTGATCTATAAACAGCTTCCTTTATGTGATCTATAAAGAGCTTCCTTCATGTGATCTATAAAGAGCTTCCTTCATGTGATCTATAAACAGCTTCCTTTATGTGATCTATAAAGAGCTTCCTTCATGTGATCTATAAAGAGCTTCCTTTATGTGATCTATAAAGAGCTTCCTTCATGTGATATATAAAGAGCTTCCTTCATGTGATCTATAAAGAGCTTCCTTTATGTGATCGATAAACAGCTTCCTTCATGTGATCTATAAAGAGCTTCCTTTATGTGGATCTATAAAGAGCTTCCTTCATGTGATCTATAAAGAGCTTCCTTTACGTGATTTATAAAGAGCTTCCTTCATGTGATCAGTATAACACTGAACAGAGAGGAGAGGAGAGGAGAGGAGCGGAGCGGAGAGGAGAGGTCCATGGCAGGGGGCCCACCCTAACAGAACAGAACAGAGGGCTTGTGTTTCAGAGTGGTTCAGTCTTTCTACTGCTCTGTTGATTTAAGAGAGGCCCTGATGGTCCCCTGACGCGCTCCAGAGACAGACACTACATTTCCTGTTGCTCTCTACCATTAACTAGCTGTCGCCCCGACGGACACGCCACCAGCACCGCTAACAGGAACAGAGAGGACGGGAGTTGAGAAAAGTACACAGAGGAAAAGACCGGGGGTTTAAAAGTAGACACACACACAGCAACACATCCTCTTACCTGAGGCTCCAGGGACTCTGATTGGACGCTGACAGCAGGCATCCTATCGATCTACAGCATGATGTCCCGCCCACGCTGTTTAGCGAGACGAAATAGAATCAACGTTTTCATTCGTATATTTGATAGGAACGTTATTAAACCACGATGTAAAACATTGGTAAACGTAACCGTGAACAGCCTGTGTTCTGTGGCACTGTAACACCTCTGACTTGCAGCATCGGTCTCTGGGTTGTAGAGAGACCCGTGGTGGTTTCAGTCAGACATATAACCCACAATGCAACTTCCTCCCAGACAGACAGGCGCCGCCGTCGGACTTTCTGGTAAACCAGCTCACACTTTAACCACAGGTTCCTGCTGCTCAACATCGTTTAACCTTCCGCCTATGGCTCTGTCCTGTCTGTCTGTCTGTCTGTCTGTGTGTCTGTCTGTCTGTCTGTCTGTCTGTCTGTCTGTCTTGTCTGTCTGTTCTGTCTGTCTGTCTGTCTGTCTGTCTGTCTGTCTGTCTGTCTGTCTGTCTCTCCTGTCTGTTCTGTCTGTCTGTCTGTCTGTCTGTCTGTCTGTCTCTCTCTGTCCTGTCTGTCTGTCTGTCTGTCTGTCTGTCTGTCTGTCTGTCTGTCTGTCTGTATACTCTTGTTTCCTCCTCTCCTCTCCTCTCCTCTCCTCTCCTCTCCTCTCCTCTCCTCTCCTCTCCTCTCCTCTCCTCTCCTCTCCTCTCCTCTCCTCTCCTCTCCTCTCCTCTGTTCAGTGTTATACTGATCACATGAAGGAAGCTCTTTATAGATCACATGAAGGAAGCTCTTTAAATATCACATAAAGAACGCTCTTTATCAACAACATAAAGGAAGCTCTTTATATATCACATAAAGGAAGCTCTTTAAATATCACATAAAGGAAGCTCTTTATATATCACATAAAGGAAGCTCTTTATATATCACATAAAGGAAGCTCTTTATATACCACATAAAGGAAGCTCTTTATAGATCCACATAAAGGAAGCTCTTTAAATATCACATAAAGGAAGCTCTTTAAATATCACATAAAGGAAACTCTTTATAGATCACATAAAGGAAGCTCTTTATATATCACATAAAGGAAGCTCTTTACATATCACATAAAGGAAGCTCTTTATATACCACATAAAGGAAGCTCTTTATAGATCCACATAAAGGAAGCTCTTTAAATATCACATAAAGGAAGCTCTATAAATATCACATAAAGGAAGCTCTTTATAAATCACATAAAGGAAGCTCTTTAAATATCATATAAAGGAAGCTCTTTATAGATCACATACAGGAAGCTCTTTATATATCACATAAAGGAAGCTCTTTACATATCACATAAAGGAAGCTCTTTATATATCACATAAAGGAAGCTCTTTACAGATCACATAAAGGAAGCTCTATATAGATCACATAAAGGAAGCTCTTTATATATCACATAAAGGAAGCTCTTTATATATCACATAAAGGAAGCTCTTTATATATCACACAAAGGAAGCTTTTTATAGATCACATAAAGGAAGCTCTTTAAATATCACATAAAGGAAGCTCTTTAAATATCACATAAAGGAAGCTCTTTATATACCACATAAAGGAAGCTCTTTATAGATCCACATAAAGGAAGCTCTTGAAATATCACATAAAGGAAGCTCTTTATATATCACATAAAGGAAGCTCTTTATAGATCACATAAAGAAAGCTCTTTAAATATCACATAAAGAAAGCTCTTTAAATATCACATGAAGAAAGCTCTTTATATATCACATAAAGGAAGCTCTTTATCGATCACATAAAGGAAGCTCTTTATAGATCCACATAAAGGAAGCTCTTTATAGATCACATAGAGGAAGCTCTTTATATATCACATAAAGGAAGCTCTTTATATATCACATAAGGGAAGCTCTTTATAGATCACATAAAGGAAGCTCTTTAAATATCGCATACGGGAAGCTCTTTATATATCACATAAAGGAAGCTCTTTATACATCACATAAATGAAGCTCTTTAAATATCACATAAAGGAAGCTCTTTAAATATCACATAAATGAAGCTCTTTATAGATCACATAAAGGAAGCTCTTTAAATATCGCATAAGGGTAGCTCTTTATTTATCACATAAAGGAAGCTCTTTATATACCACATAAAGGAAGCTCTTTATAGATCCACATAAAGGAAGCTCTTTATAGATCCACATGAAGGAAGCTCTTTAAATATCACATAAAGGAAGCTCTTTAAATATCACATAAAGGAAGCTCTTTATAGATCACATAAAGGAAGCTTTTTATATATCACATAAAGGAAGCTCTTTACATATCACATAAAGGAAGCTCTTTATATACCACATAAAGGAAGCTCTTTATAGATCCACATAAAGGAAGCTCTTTAAATATCACATAAAGGAAGCTCTTTAAATATCACATAAAGGAAGCTCTTTATAAATCACATAAAGGAAGCTCTTTAAATATCGCATAAATGAAGCTCTTTATAGATCACATACAGGAAGCTCTTTATATATCACATAAAGGAAGCTCTATATAGATCACATAAAGGAAGCTCTTTATATATCACATAAAGGAAGCTCTATATAGATCACATAAAGGAAGCTCTTTATATATCACATAAAGGAAGCTTTTTATAGATCACATAAAGGAAGCTCTTTAAATATCACATAAAGGAAGCTCTTTAAATATCACATAAAGGAAGCTCTTTATATACCACATAAAGGAAGCTCTTTAAATATCACATAAAGAAAGCTCTTTAAATATCACATGAAGAAAGCTCTTTATATATCACATAAAGGAAGCTCTTTATCGATCACATAAAGGAAGCTCTTTATAGATCCACATAAAGGAAGCTCTTTATATATCACATAAAGGAAGCTCTTTATATATCACATAAGGGAAGCTCCTTATAGATCACATAAAGGAAGCTCTTTAAATATCGCATACGGGAAGCTCTTTATATATCACATAAAGGAAGCTCTTTATATATCACATAAAGGAAGCTCTTTAAATATCACATAAAGAAAGCTCTTTATATATCACATAAAGGAAGCTCTTTATAGATCACATTAAGGAAGTTCTTTATATATCACATAAAGGAAGCTCTTTAAATATCACATAAATGAAGCTCTTTATAGATCACATAAAGGAAGCTCTTTAAATATCGCATAAGGGAAGCTCTTTATTTATCACATAAAGGAAGCTCTTTAAATATCACATAAAGGAAGCTCTTTAAATATCACATAAAGGAAGCTCTTTATATATCACATAAAGGAAGCTCTTTAAATATCACATAAGGGAAGCTCTTTATAGATCACATAAAGGAAGCTCTTTATATATCACATAAAGGAAGCTCTTTATATATCACATAAAGGAAGCTCTTGAAATATCACATAAAGGAAGCTCTTTAAATATCACATAAAGGAAGCTCTTTATAGATCACATAAAGGAAGCTCTTTAAATATCGCATAAGGGAAGCTCTTTATTTATCACATAAAGGAAGCTCTTTAAATATCACATAAAGGAAGCTCTTTAAATATCACATAAAGGAAGCTCTTTAAATATCACATAAAGGAAGCTCTTTATAGATCACATGAAGGAAGCTCTTTATATATCACATAAAGGAAGCTCTTTATATATCACATAAAGGAAGCTCTTTATCAACAACATAAAGAAAGCTCTTTATCGATCACATAAAGGAAGCTCTTTATCGATCACATAAAGGAAGCTCTTGCTATAAGACTTCCTTTCTTTTTATTTCCTTTCTTTATTATGAGGACTGTTCTTCTCCATGGTCTCCACATGCCCATCCTGTCAGGCGCTGTCACCGCCTGGTACGGCAACTGCACCGCCTGCAACCGCAGGGCTCTCCAGAGGGTGGTGCGGTCAGCCCAACACCGGGGGCACACTGCCTGCCCTCCAGGACATCTACAGCATCTGGGTGTCAAAGGAAGGCCAAGAAGATCATCAAGGACCTCAGTCATCCGAGCCACGGCCTGTTCACCCCGCTACCATCTAGCAGGTGAAGACAGTACAGGTGCATCAGAGCTGGGACCGACAGACTGTTCAACAGCTTCTATCTCCAGGCCATCAGACTGATAAACAGCTTCTATCTCCAGGCCATCAGACTGATAAACAGCTTCTATCTCCAGACCATCAGACTGATAAACAGCTTCTATCTCCAGACCATCAGACTGATAAACAGCTTCTATCTCCAGACCATCAGACTGATAAACAGCTTCTATCTCCAGGCCATCAGACTGATAAACAGCTTCTGTCTCCAGACCATCAGACTGATAAACAGCTTCTATCTCCAGACCATCAGACTGATAAACAGCTTCTATCTCCAGACCATCAGACTGATAAACAGCTTCTATCTCCAGACCATCAGACTGATAAACAGCTTCTGTCTCCAGGCCATCAGACTGATAAACAGCTTCTATCTCCAGACCATCAGACTGATAAACAGCTTCTATCTCCAGACCATCAGACTGATAAACAGCTTCTATCTCCAGACCATCAGACTGATAAACAGCTTCTATCTCCAGACTGATAAACAGCTTCTATCTCCAGACCATCAGACTGATAAACAGCTTCTATCTCCAGGCCATCAGACTGGTAAACAGCTTCTATCTCCAGACCATCAGACTGATAAACAGATTCTATCTCCAGACCATCAGACTGATACACAGCTTCTATCTCCAGACCATCAGACTGATAAACAGCTTCTATCTCCAGACCATCAGACTGATAAACAGCTTCTATCTCCAGACCATCAGACTGATAAACAGCTTCTATCTCCAGACCATCAGACTGATAAACAGCTTCTATCTCCGGACCATCAGACTGATAAACAGCTTCTATCTCCAGACCATCAGACTGATAAACAGCTTCTATCTCCAGACCATCAGACTGATAAACAGCTTCTATCTCCGGACCATCAGACTGATAAACAGCTTCTATCTCCAGACCGTCAGACTGATAAACAGCTTCTATCTCCAGACCATCAGACTGATAAACAGCTTCTATCTCCGGACCATCAGACTGATAAACAGCTTCTATCTCCAGACCGTCAGACTGATAAACAGCTTCTATCTCCAGACCATCAGACCGATAAACAATCACCACTAGCCAACCTCTACCCTGAACCTTAGTCACTGTTACTAGTCGACTACCACCCGGTACTCTACCCTGAACCTTAGTCACTGTGACTAGTCGACTACCACCCGGTACTCTACCCTGAACCTTAGTTACTGTCACTAGTCGACTACCACCCGGTACTCTACCCTGAACCTTAGTCACTGTTACTAGTCGACTACCACCCGGTACTCTACCCTGAACCTTAGTCACTGTTACTAGTCGACTACCATCCGGTACTCTACCCTGAACCTTAGTCACTGTTACTAGTCGACTACCACCCGGTACTCTATCCTGAACCTTAGTCACTGTTACTAGTCGACTACCACCCGGTACTCTACCCTGAACCTTAGTCACTGTTACTAGTCGACTACCACCCGGTACTCTACCCTGAACCTTAGTCACTGTTACTAGTCGACTACCACCCGGTACTCTACCCTGAACCTTAGTCACTGTTACTAGTCGACTACCACCCGGTACTCTACCCTGAACCTTAGTCACTGTTACTAGTCGACTACCACCCGGTACTCTACCCTGAACCTTAGTCACTGTTACTAGTCGACTACCACCCGGTACTCTACCCTGAACCTTAGTCACTGTTACTAGTCGACTACCACCCGGTACTCTACCCTGAACCTTAGTCACTGTTACTAGTCGACTACCACCCGGTACTCTATCCTGAACCTTAGTCACTGTTACTACTCGACTACCACCCGGTACTCTACCCTGAACCTTAGTCACTGTTACTAGTCGACTACCACCCGGTACTCTACCCTGAACCTTAGTCACTGTTACTAGTCGACTACCACCCGGTACTCTACCCTGAACCTTAGTCACTGTTACTAGCCGGCTACCACCCGGTACTCTACCCTGAACCTTAGTCACTGTCACTAGTCGACAACCACCCGGTACTCTACCCTGAACCTTAGTCACTGTTACTAGTCGACTATCACCCGGTGCTCTACCCTGAACCTTAGTCACTGTTACTAGTCGACTACCACCCGGTACTCTACCCTGAACCTTAGTCACTGTTACTAGTCGACTACCACCCGGTACTCTACCCTGAACCTTAGTCACTGTTACTAGTCGACTTCCACCCTGTACTCTACCCTGAACCTTAGTCACTGTTACTAGTCGACTTCCACCCGGTACTCTACCCTGAACCTTAGTCACTGTTACTAGTCGACTACCACCCGGTACTCTACCCTGCATCTTAGAAACACCAGAGTCTAGCTCTGACAAGCGAGTAATGTGATTTCCCCTTTTGTTTTGCAGATAGCATGGCTCAGTGTTTGATTGGTTGGTTTTAATAAGTCATTGTTGCTCATCTTTATCGAGGCTGTCAGTCATTGCGGACCCCACTGTGTATAGAGACGTTAAACACTGTTAGGAGTTAGTAACATAAACATGTTTCTACCCTGTTAGGAGTTAGTAACATAAACATGTTTCTAGGAGTTAGTAACATAAACATGTTTCTAGGAGTTAGTAACATAAACATGTTTCTACCCTGTTAGGAGTTAGTAACATAAACATGTTTCTAGGAGTTAGTAACATAAACATGTTTCTACCCTGTTAGGAGTTAGTAACATAAACATGTTTCTACCCTGTTAGGAGTTAGTAACATAAACATGTTTCTAGGAGTTAGTAACATAAACATGTTTCTAGGAGTTAGTAACATAAACATGTTTCTAGGAGTTAGTAACATAAACATGTTTCTACCCTGTTAGGAGTTAGTAACATAAACATGTTTCTACCCTGTTAGGAGTTAGTAACATGAACATGTTTCTACCCTGTTAGGAGTTAGTAACATAAACATGTTTCTAGGAGTTAGTAACATAAACATGTTTCTACCCTGTTAGGAGCTAGTAACATAAACATGTTTCTACCCTGTTAGGAGCTAGTAACATAAACATGTTTCTAGGAGTTAGTAACATAAACATGTTTCTACCCTGTTAGGAGTTAGTAACATAAACATGTTTCTACTCTGTTAGGAGTTAGTAACATAAACATGTTTCTACTCTGTTAGGAGCTAGTAACATAAACATGTTTCTAGGAGCTAGTAACATAAACATGTTTCTAGGAGTTAGTAACATAAACATGTTTCTAGGAGTTAGTAACATAAACATGTTTCTAGGAGTTAGTAACATAAACATGTTTCTAGGAGTTAGTAACATAAACATGTTTCTACCCTGTTAGGAGTTAGTAACATAAACATGTTTCTAGGAGTTAGTAACATAAACATGTTTCTACTCTGTTAGGAGTTAGTAACATAAACATGTTTCTAGGAGTTAGTAACATAAACATGTTTCTAGGAGTTAGTAACATAAACATGTTCTACCCTGTTAGGAGCTAGTAACATAAACATGTTTCTACCCTGTTAGGAGTTAGTAACATAAACATGTTTCTAATAGTTAGTAACATAAACATGTTTCTACCCTGTTAGGAGTTAGTAACATAAACATGTTTCTAGGAGTTAGTAACATAAACATGTTTCTACCCTGTTAGGAGTTAGTAACATAAACATGTTTCTACCCTGTTAGGAGTTAGTAACATAAACATGTTTCTAGGAGTTAGTAACATAAACATGTTTCTAGGAGTTAGTAACATAAACATGTTTCTACCCTGTTAGGAGCTAGTAACATAAACATGTTTCTACCCTGTTAGGAGTTAGTAACATAAACATGTTTCTAGGAGTTAGTAACATAAACATGTTTCTAGGAGTTAGTAACATAAACATGTTTCTACCCTGTTAGGAGTTAGTAACATAAACATGTTTCTAGGAGTTAGTAACATAAACATGTTTCTACCCTGTTAGGAGTTAGTAACATAAACATGTTTCTAGGAGTTAGTAACATAAACATGTTTCTACCCTGTTAGGAGTTAGTAACATAAACATGTTTCTACCCTGTTAGGAGCTAGTAACATAAACATGTTTCTACCCTGTTAGGAGTTAGTAACATAAACATGTTTCTAGGAGTTAGTAACATAAACATGTTTCTAGGAGTTAGTAACATAAACATGTTTCTAGGAGTTAGTAACATAAACATGTTTCTACCCTGTTAGGAGTTAGTAACATAAACATGTTTCTAGGAGTTAGTAACATAAACATGTTTCTACCCTGTTAGGAGTTAGTAACATAAACATGTTTCTACCCTGTTAGGAGTTAGTAACATAAACATGTTTCTACCCTGTTAGGAGTTAGTAACATAAACATGTTTCTACCCTGTTAGGAGTTAGTAACATAAACATGTTTCTAGGAGTTAGTAACATAAACATGTTTCTAGGAGTTAGTAACATAAACATGTTTCTACCCTGTTAGGAGCTAGTAACATAAACATGTTTCTAGGAGTTAGTAACATAAACATGTTTCTAGGAGTTAGTAACATAAACATGTTTCTACCCTGTTAGGAGTTAGTAACATAAACATGTTTCTAGGAGTTAGTAACATAAACATGTTTCTACCCTGTTAGGAGTTAGTAACATAAACATGTTTCTAGGAGTTAGTAACATAAACATGTTTCTAGGAGTTAGTAACATAAACATGTTTCTACCCTGTTAGGAGTTAGTAACATAAACATGTTTCTAGGAGTTAGTAACATAAACATGTTTCTACCCTGTTAGGAGTTAGTAACATAAACATGTTTCTAGGAGTTAGTAACATAAACATGTTTCTAGGAGTTAGTAACATAAACATGTTTCTACCCTGTTAGGAGTTAGTAACATAAACATGTTTCTAGGAGTTAGTAACATAAACATGTTTCTAGGAGTTAGTAACATAAACATGTTTCTAGGAGTTAGTAACATAAACATGTTTCTAGGAGTTAGTAACATAAACATGTTTCTAGGAGTTAGTAACATAAACATGTTTCTAGGAGTTAGTAACATAAACATGTTTCTAGGAGTTAGTAACATAAACATGTTTCTAGGAGTTAGTAACATAAACATGTTTCTACCCTGTTAGGAGTTAGTAACATAAACATGTTTCTAGGAGTTAGTAACATAAACATGTTTCTACCCTGTTAGGAGTTAGTAACATAAACATGTTTCTACCCTGTTAGGAGTTAGTAACATAAACATGTTTCTAGGAGTTAGTAACATAAACATGTTTCTAGGAGTTAGTAACATAAACATGTTTCTAGGAGTTAGTAACATAAACATGTTTCTACCCTGTTAGGAGTTAGTAACATAAACATGTTTCTAGGAGTTAGTAACATAAACATGTTTCTAGGAGTTAGTAACATAAACATGTTTCTACCCTGTTAGGAGTTAGTAACATAAACATGTTTCTAGGAGTTAGTAACATAAACATGTTTCTACCCTGTTAGGAGTTAGTAACATAAACATGTTTCTAGGAGTTAGTAACATAAACATGTTTCTAGGAGTTAGTAACATAAACATGTTTCTACCCTGTTAGGAGTTAGTAACATAAACATGTTTCTACCCTGTTAGGAGTTAGTAACATAAACATGTTTCTAGGAGTTAGTAACATAAACATGTTTCTAGGAGCTAGTAACATAAACATGTTTCTACCCTGTTAGGATCTAGTAACATAAACATGTTTCTACCCTGTTAGGAGTTAGTAACATAAACATGTTTCTAGGAGCTAGTAACATAAACATGTTTCTACCCTGTTAGGAGTTAGTAACATAAACATGTTTCTACCCTGTTAGGAGTTAGTAACATAAACATGTTTCTAGGAGTTAGTAACATAAACATGTTTCTACCCTGTTAGGAGTTAGTAACATAAACATGTTTCTAGGAGTTAGTAACATAAACATGTTTCTAGGAGTTAGTAACATAAACATGTTTCTACCCTGTTAGGAGTTAGTACCATAAACATGTTTCTACCCTGTTAGGAGTTAGTAACATAAACATGTTTCTAGGAGTTAGTAACATAAACATGTTTCTAGGAGTTAGTAACATAAACATGTTTCTACCCTGTTAGGAGTTAGTAACATAAACATGTTTCTACCCTGTTAGGAGTTAGTAACATAAACATGTTTCTACCCTGTTAGGAGTTAGTAACATAAACATGTTTCTACCCTGTTAGGAGTTAGTAACATAAACATGTTTCTAGGAGTTAGTAACATAAACATGTTTCTACCCTGTTAGGAGTTAGTAACATAAACATGTTTCTAGGAGTTAGTAACATAAACATGTTTCTACCCTGTTAGGAGTTAGTAACATAAACATGTTTCTAGGAGTTAGTAACATAAACATGTTTCTAGGAGTTAGTAACATAAACATGTTTCTAGGAGTTAGTAACATAAACATGTTTCTAGGAGTTAGTAACATAAACATGTTTCTACCCTGTTAGGAGTTAGCAACATAAACATGTTTCTAGGAGTTAGTAACATAAACATGTTTCTAGGAGTTAGTAACATAAACATGTTTCTAGGAGTTAGTAACATAAACATGTTTCTACCCTGTTAGGAGTTAGTAACATAAACATGTTTCTACCCTGTTAGGAGTTAGTAACATAAACATGTTTCTAGGAGTTAGTAACATAAACATGTTTCTACCCTGTTAGGAGCTAGTAACATAAACATGTTTCTACCCTGTTAGGAGTTAGTAACATAAACATGTTTCTACCCTGTTAGGAGTTAGTAACATAAACATGTTTCTACCCTGTTAGGAGCTAGTAACATAAACATGTTTCTACCCTGTTAGGAGTTAGTAACATAAACATGTTTCTACCCTGTTAGGAGTTAGTAACATAAACATGTTTCTAGGAGTTAGTAACATAAACATGTTTCTACCCTGTTAGGAGTTAGTAACATAAACATGTTTCTAGGAGTTAGTAACATAAACATGTTTCTACCCTGTTAGGAGTTAGTAACATAAACATGTTTCTACCCTGTTAGGAGTTAGTAACATAAACATGTTTCTACCCTGTTAGGAGTTAGTAACATAAACATGTTTCTAGGAGTTAGTAACATAAACATGTTTCTAGGAGTTAGTAACATAAACATGTTTCTAGGAGTTAGTAACATAAACATGTTTCTACCCTGTTAGGAGTTAGTAACATAAACATGTTTCTAGGAGTTAGTAACATAAACATGTTTCTACCCTGTTAGGAGTTAGTAACATAAACATGTTTCTACCCTGTTAGGAGTTAGTAACATAAACATGTTTCTAGGAGTTAGTAACATAAACATGTTTCTACCCTGTTAGGAGTTAGTAACATAAACATGTTTCTAGGAGTTAGTAACATAAACATGTTTCTAGGAGTTAGTAACATAAACATGTTTCTAGGAGTTAGTAACATAAACATGTTTCTAGGAGTTAGTAACATAAACATGTTTCTACCCTGTTAGGAGTTAGTAACATAAACATGTTTCTACCCTGTTAGGAGTTAGTAACATAAACATGTTTCTAGGAGTTAGTAACATAAACATGTTTCTACCCTGTTAGGAGTTAGTAACATAAACATGTTTCTAGGAGTTAGTAACATAAACATGTTTCTACCCTGTTAGGAGTTAGTAACATAAACATGTTTCTAGGAGTTAGTAACATAAACATGTTTCTAGGAGCTAGTAACATAAACATGTTTCTACCCTGTTAGGAGTTAGTAACATAAACATGTTTCTAGGAGTTAGTAACATAAACATGTTTCTAGGAGTTAGTAACATAAACATGTTTCTAGGAGTTAGTAACATAAACATGTTTCTACCCTGTTAGGAGTTAGTAACATAAACATGTTTCTAGGAGCTAGTAACATAAACATGTTTCTAGGAGTTAGTAACATAAACATGTTTCTACCCTGTTAGGAGTTAGTAACATAAACATGTTTCTACCCTGTTAGGAGCTAGTAACATAAACATGTTTCTACCCTGTTAGGAGTTAGTAACATAAACATGTTTCTAGGAGTTAGTAACATAAACATGTTTCTACCCTGTTAGGAGTTAGTAACATAAACATGTTTCTAGGAGTTAGTAACATAAACATGTTTCTACCCTGTTAGGAGTTAGTAACATAAACATGTTTCTAGGAGTTAGTAACATAAACATGTTTCTAGGAGTTAGTAACATAAACATGTTTCTACCCTGTTAGGAGTTAGTAACATAAACATGTTTCTAGGAGTTAGTAACATAAACATGTTTCTAGGAGTTAGTAACATAAACATGTTTCTAGGAGTTAGTAACATAAACATGTTTCTACCCTGTTAGGAGTTAGTAACATAAACATGTTTCTAGGAGTTAGTAACATAAACATGTTTCTACCCTGTTAGGAGTTAGTAACATAAACATGTTTCTAGGAGTTAGTAACATAAACATGTTTCTACCCTGTTAGGAGTTAGTAACATAAACATGTTTCTAGGAGTTAGTAACATAAACATGTTTCTAGGAGTTAGTAACATAAACATGTTTCTAGGAGTTAGTAACATAAACATGTTTCTACTCTGTTAGGAGTTAGTAACATAAACATGTTTCTAGGAGTTAGTAACATAAACATGTTTCTAGCCTGTTAGGAGTTAGTAACATAAACATGTTTCTAGGAGTTAGTAACATAAACATGTTTCTAGGAGTTAGTAACATAAACATGTTTCTAGGAGTTAGTAACATAAACATGTTTCTACCCTGTTAGGAGTTAGTAACATAAACATGTTTCTAGGAGCTAGTAACATAAACATGTTTCTAGGAGCTAGTAACATAAACATGTTTCTAGGAGTTAGTAACATAAACATGTTTCTAGGAGTTAGTAACATAAACATGTTTCTAGGAGTTAGTAACATAAACATGTTTCTAGGAGTTAGTAACATAAACATGTTTCTACCCTGTTAGGAGTTAGTAACATAAACATGTTTCTAGGAGCTAGTAACATAAACATGTTTCTACTCTGTTAGGAGTTAGTAACATAAACATGTTTCTACCCTGTTAGGAGTTAGTAACATAAACATGTTTCTACCCTGTTAGGAGCTAGTAACATAAACATGTTTCTACCCTGTTAGGAGTTAGTAACATAAACATGTTTCTACCCTGTTAGGAGCTAGTAACATAAACATGTTTCTACCCTGTTAGGAGTTAGTAACATAAACATGTTTCTAGGAGTTAGTAACATAAACATGTTTCTACCCTGTTAGGAGTTAGTAACATAAACATGTTTCTACCCTGTAAGGAGTTAGTAACATAAACATGTTTCTACCCTGTTAGGAGTTAGTAACATAAACATGTTTCTAGGAGTTAGTAACATAAACATGTTTCTAGGAGTTAGTAACATAAACATGTTTCTAGGAGTTAGTAACATAAACATGTTTCTACCCTGTTAGGAGTTAGTAACATAAACATGTTTCTAGGAGTTAGTAACATAAACATGTTTCTAGGAGTTAGTAACATAAACATGTTTCTAGGAGTTAGTAACATAAACATGTTTCTAGGAGTTAGTAACATAAACATGTTTCTAGGAGTTAGTAACATAAACATGTTTCTACTCTGTTAGGAGTTAGTAACATAAACATGATTCTACCCTGTTAGGAGTTAGTAACATAAACATGTTTCTACCCTGTTAGGAGTTAGTAACATAAACATGTTTCTACCCTGTTAGGAGTTAGTAACATAAACATGTTTCTACCCTGTTAGGAGTTAGTAACATAAACATGTTTCTACCCTGTTAGGAGTTAGTAACATAAACATGTTTCTACCCTGTTAGGAGTTAGTAACATAAACATGTTTCTAGGAGTTAGTAACATAAACATGTTTCTAGGAGTTAGTAACATAAACATGTTTCTAGGAGTTAGTAACATAAACATGTTTCTAGGAGTTAGTAACATAAACATGTTTCTACCCTGTTAGGAGTTAGTAACATAAACATGTTTCTACCCTGTTAGGAGTTAGTAACACAAGCATGTTTCTAGGAGTTAGTAACATAAACATGTTTCTAGGAGCTAGTAACATAAACATGTTTCTACCCTGTTAGGAGTTAGTAACATAAACATGTTTCTAGGAGTTAGTAACATAAACATGTTTCTAGGAGTTAGTAACATAAACATGTTTCTACCCTGTTAGGAGTTAGTAACATAAACATGTTTCTACCCTGTTAGGAGTTAGTAACATAAACATGTTTCTAGGAGTTAGTAACATAAACATGTTTCTACCCTGTTAGGAGTTAGTAACATAAACATGTTTCTAGGAGCTAGTAACATAAACATGTTTCTACCCTGTTAGGAGTTAGTAACATAAACATGTTTCTAGGAGTTAGTAACATAAACATGTTTCTAGGAGTTAGTAACATAAACATGTTTCTAGGAGTTAGTAACATAAACATGTTTCTAGGAGTTAGTAACATAAACATGTTTCTAGGAGTTAGTAACATAAACATGTTTCTAGGAGTTAGTAACATAAACATGTTTCTACCCTGTTAGGAGTTAGTAACATAAACATGTTTCTAGGAGTTAGTAACATAAACATGTTTCTAGGAGTTAGTACCATAAACATGTTTCTAC
Source organism: Salvelinus fontinalis (assembly GCF_029448725.1). Lineage (NCBI taxonomy): Eukaryota > Metazoa > Chordata > Actinopteri > Salmoniformes > Salmonidae > Salvelinus > Salvelinus fontinalis. Next base: position 68,272,441 of record NC_074671.1, on the reverse strand, counting down.
CCTGTTAGGAGTTAGTAACATAAACATGTTTCTACCCTGTTAGGAGCTAGTAACATAAACATGTTTCTAGGAGTTAGTAACATAAACATGTTTCTACCCTGTTAGGAGTTAGTAACATAAACATGTTTCTACCCTGTTAGGAGTTAGTAACATAAACATGTTTCTAGGAGTTAGTAACATAAACATGTTTCTAGGAGTTAGTAACATAAACATGTTTCTACCCTGTTAGGAGCTAGTAACATAAACATGTTTCTACCCTGTTAGGAGTTAGTAACATAAACATGTTTCTAGGAGTTAGTAACATAAACATGTTTCTAGGAGTTAGTAACATAAACATGTTTCTAGGAGTTAGTAACATAAACATGTTTCTACCCTGTTAGGAGTTAGTAACATAAACATGTTTCTAGGAGTTAGTAACATAAACATGTTTCTACCCTGTTAGGAGTTAGTAACATAAACATGTTTCTAGGAGTTAGTAACATAAACATGTTTCTAGGAGTTAGTAACATAAACATGTTTCTACCCTGTTAGGAGTTAGTAACATAAACATGTTTCTAGGAGTTAGTAACATAAACATGTTTCTAGGAGTTAGTAACATAAACATGTTTCTACCCTGTTAGGAGTTAGTAACATAAACATGTTTCTACCCTGTTAGGAGTTAGTAACATAAACATGTTTCTAGGAGTTAGTAACATAAACGTGTTTCTAGGAGTTAGTAACATAAACATGTTTCTAGGCGCTAGTAACATAAACATGTTTCTAGGAGTTAGTAACATAAACATGTTTCTAGGAGTTAGTAACATAAACATGTTTCTAGGAGTTAGTAACATAAACATGTTTCTAGGAGTTAGTAACATAAACATGTTTCTAGGAGTTAGTAACATAAACATGTTTCTAGGAGTTAGTAACATAAACATGTTTCTACCCTGTTAGGAGTTAGTAACATAAACATGTTTCTAGGAGTTAGTAACATAAACATGTTTCTACCCTGTTAGGAGCTAGTAACATAAACATGTTTCTAGCCTGTTAGGAGTTAGTAACATAAACATGTTTCTAGGAGCTAGTAACATAAACATGTTTCTAGGAGCTAGTAACATAAACATGTTTCTAGGAGTTAGTAACATAAACATGTTTCTAGGAGTTAGTAACATAAACATGTTTCTACCCTGTTAGGAGTTAGTAACATAAACATGTTTCTACCCTGTTAGGAGTTAGTAACATAAACATGTTTCTAGGAGTTAGTAACATAAACATGTTTCTAGGAGTTAGTAACATAAACATGTTTCTAGGAGTTAGTAACATAAACATGTTTCTACCCTGTTAGGAGTTAGTAACATAAACATGTTTCTAGGAGTTAGTAACATAAACATGTTTCTAGGAGTTAGTAACATAAACATGTTTCTAGGAGTTAGTAACATAAACATGTTTCTAGGAGTTAGTAACATAAACATGTTTCTACCCTGTTAGGAGTTAGTAACATAAACATGTTTCTAGGAGTTAGTAACATAAACATGTTTCTAGGAGTTAGTAACATAAACATGTTTCTAGGAGTTAGTAACATAAACATGTTTCTAGGAGTTAGTAACATAAACATGTTTCTAGGAGTTAGTAACATAAACATGTTTCTAGGAGTTAGTAACATAAACATGTTTCTAGGAGTTAGTAACATAAACATGTTTCTACCCTGTTAGGAGTTAGTAACATAAACATGTTTCTAGGAGTTAGTAACATAAACATGTTTCTACCCTGTTAGGAGCTAGTAACATAAACATGTTTCTACCCTGTTAGGAGTTAGTAACATAAACATGTTTCTACCCTGTTAGGAGCTAGTAACATAAACATGTTTCTAGGAGTTAGTAACATAAACATGTTTCTAGGAGTTAGTAACATAAACATGTTTCTACCCTGTTAGGAGTTAGTAACATAAACATGTTTCTACCCTGTTAGGAGTTAGTAACATAAACATGTTTCTACCCTGTTAGGAGTTAGTAACATAAACATGTTTCTAGGAGCTAGTAACATAAACATGTTTCTACCCTGTTAGGAGTTAGTAACATAAACATGTTTCTACCCTGTTAGGAGTTAGTAACATAAACATGTTTCTAGGAGTTAGTAACATAAACATGTTTCTAGGAGTTAGTAACATAAACATGTTTCTACCCTGTTAGGAGTTAGTAACATAAACATGTTTCTAGGAGTTAGTAACATAAACATGTTTCTACCCTGTTAGGAGCTAGTAACATAAACATGTTTCTAGGAGTTAGTAACATAAACATGTTTCTAGGAGTTAGTAACATAAACATGTTTCTATGAGTTAGTAACATAAACATGTTTCTACCCTGTTAGGAGTTAGTAACATAAACATGTTTCTACCCTGTTAGGAGTTAGTAACATAAACATGTTTCTACCCTGTTAGGAGTTAGTAACATAAACATGTTTCTACCCTGTTAGGAGCTAGTAACATAAACATGTTTCTACCCTGTTAGGAGTTAGTAACATAAACATGTTTCTACCCTGTTAGGAGTTAGTAACATAAACATGTTTCTACCCTGTTAGGAGCTAGTAACATAAACATGTTTCTACCCTGTTAGGAGTTAGTAACATAAACATGTTTCTACCCTGTTAGGAGTTAGTAACATAAACATGTTTCTAGGAGTTAGTAACATAAACATGTTTCTACCCTGTTAGGAGTTAGTAACATAAACATGTTTCTACCCTGTTAGGAGCTAGTAACATAAACATGTTTCTACCCTGTTAGGAGCTAGTAACATAAACATGTTTCTAGGAGTTAGTAACATAAACATGTTTCTACCCTGTTAGGAGCTAGTAACATAAACATGTTTCTAGGAGTTAGTAACATAAACATGTTTCTAGGAGTTAGTAACATAAACATGTTTCTACCCTGTTAGGAGTTAGTAACATAAACATGTTTCTACCCTGTTAGGAGTTAGTAACATAAACATGTTTCTAGGAGTTAGTAACATAAACATGTTTCTAGGAGCTAGTAACATAAACATGTTTCTAGGAGTTAGTAACATAAACATGTTTCTACCCTGTTAGGAGTTAGTAACATAAACATGTTTCTACCCTGTTAGGAGTTAGTAACATAAACATGTTTCTAGGAGTTAGTAACACAAGCATGTTTCTAGGAGTTAGTAACATAAACATGTTTCTATGAGTTAGTAACATAAACATGTTTCTACTCTGTTAGGAGTTAGTAACATAAACATGTTTCTACCCTGTTAGGAGTTAGTAACATAAACATGTTTCTAGGAGTTAGTAACATAAACATGTTTCTACCCTGTTAGGAGTTAGTAACATAAACATGTTTCTAGGAGTTAGTAACATAAACATGTTTCTACCCTGTTAGGAGTTAGTAACATAAACATGTTTCTACCCTGTTAGGAGTTAGTAACATAAACATGTTTCTACCCTGTTAGGAGTTAGTAACATAAACATGTTCTACCCTGTTAGGAGTTAGTAACATAAACATGTTTCTACCCTGTTAGGAGTTAGTAACATAAACATGTTTCTAGGAGTTAGTAACATAAACATGTTTCTACCCTGTTAGGAGTTAGTAACATAAACATGTTTCTAGGAGTTAGTAACATAAACATGTTTCTAGGAGTTAGTAACATAAACATGTTTCTAGGAGTTAGTAACATAAACATGTTTCTACCCTGTTAGGAGTTAGTAACATAAACATGTTTCTACCCTGTTAGGAGTTAGTAACATAAACATGTTTCTAGGAGTTAGTAACATAAACATGTTTCTAGGAATTAGTAACATAAACATGTTTCTAGGAGTTAGTAACATAAACATGTTTCTACCCTGTTAGGAGTTAGTAACATAAACATGTTTCTACCCTGTTAGGAGTTAGTAACATAAACATGTTTCTACCCTGTTAGGAGTTAGTAACATAAACATGTTTCTACCCTGTTAGGAGCTAGTAACATAAACATGTTTCTACCCTGTTAGGAGCTAGTAACATAAACATGTTTCTAGGAGTTAGTAACATAAACATGTTTCTAGGAGTTAGTAACATAAACATGTTTCTACCCTGTTAGGAGTTAGTAACATAAACATGTTTCTAGGAGTTAGTAACATAAACATGTTTCTACCCTGTTAGGAGTTAGTAACATAAACATGTTTCTAGGAGTTAGTAACATAAACATGTTTCTAGGAGTTAGTAACATAAACATGTTTCTAGGAGTTAGTAACATAAACATGTTTCTACCCTGTTAGGAGTTAGTAACATAAACATGTTTCTACCCTGTTAGGAGTTAGTAACATAAACATGTTTCTAGGAGCTAGTAACATAAACATGTTTCTACCCTGTTAGGAGTTAGTAACATAAACATGTTTCTAGGAGTTAGTAACATAAACATGTTTCTAGGAGTTAGTAACATAAACATGTTTCTAGGAGTTAGTAACATAAACATGTTTCTAGGAGTTAGTAACATAAACATGTTTCTAGGAGTTAGTAACATAAACATGTGTCTACCCTGTTAGGAGTTAGTAACATAAACATGTTTCTACCCTGTTAGGAGTTAGTAACATAAACATGTTTCTAGGAGTTAGTAACATAAACATGTTTCTACCCTGTTAGGAGCTAGTAACATAAACATGTTTCTACCCTGTTAGGAGTTAGTAACATAAACATGTTTCTAGGAGTTAGTAACATAAACATGTTTCTACCCTGTTAGGAGTTAGTAACATAAACATGTTTCTAGGAGTTAGTAACATAAACATGTTTCTACCCTGTTAGGAGTTAGTAACATAAACATGTTTCTACCCTGTTAGGAGCTAGTAACATAAACATGTTTCTACCCTGTTAGGAGTTAGTAACATAAACATGTTTCTACCCTGTTAGGAGTTAGTAACATAAACATGTTTCTACCCTGTTAGGAGCTAGTAACATAAACATGTTTCTACCCTGTTAGGAGTTAGTAACATAAACATGTTTCTACCCTGTTAGGAGTTAGTAACATAAACATGTTTCTAGGAGTTAGGAGTTAGTAACATAAACATGTTTCTACCCTGTTAGGAGCTAGTAACATAAACATGTTTCTACCCTGTTAGGAGCTAGTAACATAAACATGTTTCTAGGAGTTAGTAACATAAACATGTTTCTACCCTGTTAGGAGCTAGTAACATAAACATGTTTCTACCCTGTTAGGAGTTAGTAACATAAACATGTTTCTACCCTGTTAGGAGTTAGTAACATAAACATGTTTCTAGGAGTTAGTAACATAAACATGTTTCTAGGAGCTAGTAACATAAACATGTTTCTAGGAGTTAGTAACATAAACATGTTTCTACCCTGTTAGGAGTTAGTAACATAAACATGTTTCTAGGAGTTAGTAACATAAACATGTTTCTAGGAGTTAGTAACATAAACATGTTTCTACCCTGTTAGGAGCTAGTAACATAAACATGTTTCTACCCTGTTAGGAGTTAGTAACATAAACATGTTTCTACCCTGTTAGGAGTTAGTAACATAAACATGTTTCTAGGAGCTAGTAACATAAACATGTTTCTAGGAGTTAGTAACATAAACATGTTTCTATGAGTTAGTAACATAAACATGTTTCTACTCTGTTAGGAGTTAGTAACATAAACATGTTTCTACCCTGTTAGGAGTTAGTAACACAAGCATGTTTCTAGGAGTTAGTAACATAAACATGTTTCTATGAGTTAGTAACATAAACATGTTTCTACTCTGTTAGGAGTTAGTAACATAAACATGTTTCTACCCTGTTAGGAGTTAGTAACATAAACATGTTTCTAGGAGTTAGTAACATAAACATGTTTCTACCCTGTTAGGAGTTAGTAACATAAACATGTTTCTAGGAGTTAGTAACATAAACATGTTTCTACCCTGTTAGGAGTTAGTAACATAAACATGTTCTACCCTGTTAGGAGTTAGTAACATAAACATGTTTCTACCCTGTTAGGAGTTAGTAACATAAACATGTTTCTAGGAGTTAGTAACATAAACATGTTTCTACCCTGTTAGGAGTTAGTAACATAAACATGTTTCTAGGAGTTAGTAACATAAACATGTTTCTAGGAGTTAGTAACATAAACATGTTTCTAGGAGTTAGTAACATAAACATGTTTCTACCCTGTTAGGAGTTAGTAACATAAACATGTTTCTACCCTGTTAGGAGTTAGTAACATAAACATGTTTCTAGGAGTTAGTAACATAAACATGTTTCTAGGAATTAGTAACATAAACATGTTTCTAGGAGTTAGTAACATAAACATGTTTCTACCCTGTTAGGAGTTAGTAACATAAACATGTTTCTAGGAGTTAGTAACATAAACATGTTTCTACCCTGTTAGGAGTTAGTAACATAAACATGTTTCTAGGAGTTAGTAACATAAACATGTTTCTACCCTGTTAGGAGTTAGTAACATAAACATGTTTCTAGGAGTTAGTAACATAAACATGTTTCTAGGAGTTAGTAACATAAACATGTTTCTACCCTGTTAGGAGCTAGTAACATAAACATGTTTCTACCCTGTTAGGAGTTAGTAACATAAACATGTTTCAAGGAGTTAGTAACATAAACATGTTTCTAGGAGTTAGTAACATAAACATGTTTCTAGGAGTTAGTAACATAAACATGTTTCTACCCTGTTAGGAGTTAGTAACATAAACATGTTTCTAGGAGTTAGTAACATAAACATGTTTCTACCCTGTTAGGAGTTAGTAACATAAACATGTTTCTAGGAGTTAGTAACATAAACATGTTTCTACCCTGTTAGGAGTTAGTAACATAAACATGTTTCTAGGAGTTAGTAACATAAACATGTTTCTAGGAGTTAGTAACATAAACATGTTTCTAGGAGTTAGTAACATAAACATGTTTCTACCCTGTTAGGAGTTAGTAACATAAACATGTTTCTACCCTGTTAGGAGTTAGTAACATAAACATGTTTCTAGGAGTTAGTAACATAAACATGTTTCTAGGAGTTAGTAACATAAACATGTTTCTACCCTGTTAGGAGTTAGTAACATAAACATGTTTCTAGGAGTTAGTAACATAAACATGTTTCTAGGAGCTAGTAACATAAACATGTTTCTAGGAGTTAGTAACATAAACATGTTTCTAGGAGTTAGTAACATAAACATGTTTCTAGGAGTTAGTAACATAAACATGTTTCTACCCTGTTAGGAGTTAGTAACATAAACATGTTTCTAGGAGTTAGTAACATAAACATGTTTCTAGGAGTTAGTAACATAAACATGTTTCTACCCTGTTAGGAGCTAGTAACATAAACATGTTTCTAGGAGCTAGTAACATAAACATGTTTCTACCCTGTTAGGAGTTAGTAACATAAACATGTTTCTAGGAGTTAGTAACATAAACATGTTTCTAGGAGTTAGTAACATAAACATGTTTCTACCCTGTTAGGAGTTAGTAACATAAACATGTTTCTACCCTGTTAGGAGTTAGTAACATAAACATGTTTCTAGGAGTTAGTAACATAAACATGTTTCTAGGAGTTAGTAACATAAACATGTTTCTAGGAGTTAGTAACATAAACATGTTTCTAGGAGTTAGTAACATAAACATGTTTCTAGGAGTTAGTAACATAAACATGTTTCTACCCTGTTAGGAGTTAGTAACATAAACATGTTTCTAGGAGTTAGTAACATAAACATGTTTCTAGGAGTTAGTAAAATAAACATGTTTCTACCCTGTTAGGAGTTAGTAACATAAACATGTTTCTACCCTGTTAGGAGTTAGTAACATAAACATGTTTCTAGGAGTTAGTAACATAAACATGTTTCTAGGAGTTAGTAACATAAACATGTTTCTAGGAGTTAGTAACATAAACATGTTTCTAGGAGTTAGTAACATAAACATGTTTCTACCCTGTTAGGAGCTAGTAACATAAACATGTTTCTACCCTGTTAGGAGTTAGTAACATAAACATGTTTCTAGGAGTTAGTAACATAAACATGTTTCTACCCTGTTAGGAGTTAGTAACATAAACATGTTTCTAGGAGTTAGTAACATAAACATGTTTCTAGGAGTTAGTAACATAAACATGTTTCTACCCTGTTAGGAGTTAGTAACATAAACATGTTTCTACCCTGTTAGGAGCTAGTAACATAAACATGTTTCTACCCTGTTAGGAGTTAGTAACATAAACATGTTTCTACCCTGTTAGGAGTTAGTAACATAAACATGTTTCTACCCTGTTAGGAGTTAGTAACAGAAACATGTTTCTACCCTGTTAGGAGTTAGTAACATAAACATGTTTCTACCCTGTTAGGAGCTAGTAACATAAACATGTTTCTACCCTGTTAGGAGTTAGTAACATAAACATGTTTCTAGGAGTTAGTAACATAAACATGTTTCTAGGAGTTAGTAACATAAACATGTTTCTAGGAGTTAGTAACATAAACATGTTTCTACCCTGTTAGGAGTTAGTAACATAAACATGTTTCTAGGAGTTAGTAACATAAACATGTTTCTAGGAGTTAGTAACATAAACATGTTTCTACCCTGTTAGGAGCTAGTAACATAAACATGTTTCTAGGAGTTAGTAACATAAACATGTTTCTACCCTGTTAGGAGTTAGTAACATAAACATGTTTCTAGGAGTTAGTAACATAAACATGTTTCTAGGAGCTAGTAATATAAACATGTTTCTAGGAGCTAGTAACATAAACATGTTTCTATGAGTTAGTAACATAAACATGTTTCTAGGAGCTAGTAACATAAACATGTTTCTAGGAGTTAGTAACATAAACATGTTTCTAGGAGCTAGTAACATAAACATGTTTCTAGGAGTTAGTAACATAAACATGTTTCTAGGAGTTAGTAACATAAACATGTTTCTACTCTGTTAGGAGTTAGTAACATAAACATGTTTCTACCCTGTTAGGAGTTAGTAACATAAACATGTTTCTAGGAGTTAGTAACATAAACATGTTTCTACCCTGTTAGGAGTTAGTAACATAAACATGTTTCTAGGAGTTAGTAACATAAACATGTTTCTACCCTGTTAGGAGTTAGTAACATAAACATGTTTCTAGGAGTTAGTAACATAAACATGTTTCTACCCTGTTAGGAGCTAGTAACATAAACATGTTTCTACCCTGTTAGGAGTTAGTAACATAAACATGTTTCTAGGAGTTAGTAACATAAACATGTTTCTAGGAGTTAGTAACATAAACATGTTTCTACCCTGTTAGGAGTTAGTAACATAAACATGTTTCTAGGAGTTAGTAACATAAACATGTTTCTAGGAGTTAGTAACATAAACATGTTTCTACCCTGTTAGGAGTTAGTAACATAAACATGTTTCTACCCTGTTAGGAGCTAGTAACATAAACATGTTTCTAGGAGTTAGTAACATAAACATGTTTCTACCCTGTTAGGAGTTAGTAACATAAACATGTTTCTAGGAGTTAGTAACATAAACATGTTTCTACCCTGTTAGGAGTTAGTAACATAAACATGTTTCTAGGAGTTAGTAACATAAACATGTTTCTAGGAGTTAGTAACATAAACATGTTTCTACCCTGTTAGGAGTTAGTAACATAAACATGTTTCTACCCTGTTAGGAGCTAGTAACATAAACATGTTTCTACCCTGTTAGGAGTTAGTAACATAAACATGTTTCTAGGAGTTAGTAACATAAACATGTTTCTACCCTGTTAGGAGTTAGTAACATAAACATGTTTCTAGGAGTTAGTAACATAAACATGTTTCTACCCTGTTAGGAGCTAGTAACATAAACATGTTTCTAGGAGTTAGTAACATAAACATGTTTCTACCCTGTTAGGAGTTAGTAACATAAACATGTTTCTAGGAGTTAGTAACATAAACATGTTTCTAGGAGTTAGTAACATAAACATGTTTCTACCCTGTTAGGAGCTAGTAACATAAACATGTTTCTAGGAGTTAGTAACATAAACATGTTTCTACTCTGTTAGGAGTTAGTAACATAAACATGTTTCTAGGAGTTAGTAACATAAACATGTTTCTACCCTGTTAGGAGTTAGTAACATAAACATGTTTCTACCCTGTTAGGAGTTAGTAACATAAACATGTTTCTAGGAGTTAGTAACATAAACATGTTTCTACCCTGTTAGGAGTTAGTAACATAAACATGTTTCTACCCTGTTAGGAGTTAGTAACATAAACATGTTTCTAGGAGTTAGTAACATAAACATGTTTCTACCCTGTTAGGAGCTAGTAACATAAACATGTTTCTAGGAGTTAGTAACATAAACATGTTTCTACCCTGTTAGGAGCTAGTAACATAAACATGTTTCTAGGAGTTAGTAACATAAACATGTTTCTAGGAGTTAGTAACATAAACATGTTTCTACCCTGTTAGGAGTTAGTAACATAAACATGTTTCTACCCTGTTAGGAGTTAGTAACATAAACATGTTTCTAGGAGTTAGTAACATAAACATGTTTCTAGGAGCTAGTAACATAAACATGTTTCTAGGAGTTAGTAACATAAACATGTTTCTACCCTGTTAGGAGCTAGTAACACAAGCATGTTTCTAGGAGTTAGTAACATAAACATGTTTCTATGAGTTAGTAACATAAACATGTTTCTACTCTGTTAGGAGTTAGTAACATAAACATGTTTCTACCCTGTTAGGAGTTAGTAACATAAACATGTTTCTAGGAGTTAGTAACATAAACATGTTTCTACCCTGTTAGGAGTTAGTAACATAAACATGTTTCTAGGAGTTAGTAACATAAACATGTTTCTACCCTGTTAGGAGTTAGTAACATAAACATGTTTCTACCCTGTTAGGAGTTAGTAACATAAACATGTTTCTACCCTGTTAGGAGTTAGTAACATAAACATGTTCTACCCTGTTAGGAGTTAGTAACATAAACATGTTTCTACCCTGTTAGGAGTTAGTAACATAAACATGTTTCTAGGAGTTAGTAACATAAACATGTTTCTACCCTGTTAGGAGTTAGTAACATAAACATGTTTCTAGGAGTTAGTAACATAAACATGTTTCTAGGAGTTAGTAACATAAACATGTTTCTAGGAGTTAGTAACATAAACATGTTTCTAGGAGTTAGTAACATAAACATGTTTCTACCCTGTTAGGAGTTAGTAACATAAACATGTTTCTACCCTGTTAGGAGTTAGTAACATAAACATGTTTCTAGGAGTTAGTAACATAAACATGTTTCTAGGAATTAGTAACATAAACATGTTTCTAGGAGTTAGTAACATAAACATGTTTCTACCCTGTTAGGAGTTAGTAACATAAACATGTTTCTACCCTGTTAGGAGTTAGTAACATAAACATGTTTCTACCCTGTTAGGAGTTAGTAACATAAACATGTTTCTACCCTGTTAGGAGCTAGTAACATAAACATGTTTCTACCCTGTTAGGAGCTAGTAACATAAACATGTTTCTAGGAGTTAGTAACATAAACATGTTTCTAGGAGTTAGTAACATAAACATGTTTCTACCCTGTTAGGAGTTAGTAACATAAACATGTTTCTAGGAGTTAGTAACATAAACATGTTTCTACCCTGTTAGGAGTTAGTAACATAAACATGTTTCTAGGAGTTAGTAACATAAACATGTTTCTAGGAGTTAGTAACATAAACATGTTTCTAGGAGTTAGTAACATAAACATGTTTCTACCCTGTTAGGAGTTAGTAACATAAACATGTTTCTAGGAGTTAGTAACATAAACATGTTTCTAGGAGTTAGTAACATAAACATGTTTCTACCCTGTTAGGAGCTAGTAACATAAACATGTTTCTAGGAGTTAGTAACATAAACATGTTTCTAGGAGTTAGTAACATAAACATGTTTCTACCCTGTTAGGAGTTAGTAACATAAACATGTTTCTAGGAGTTAGTAACATAAACATGTTTCTACCCTGTTAGGAGTTAGTAACATAAACATGTTTCTAGGAGTTAGTAACATAAACATGTTTCTAGGAGTTAGTAACATAAACATGTTTCTAGGAGTTAGTAACATAAACATGTTTCTACCCTGTTAGGAGTTAGTAACATAAACATGTTTCTAGGAGTTAGTAACATAAACATGTTTCTAGGAGTTAGTAACATAAACATGTTTCTACCCTGTTAGGAGCTAGTAACATAAACATGTTTCTACCCTGTTAGGAGTTAGTAACATAAACATGTTTCTACCCTGTTAGGAGTTAGTAACATAAACATGTTTCTAGGAGCTAGTAACATAAACATGTTTCTACCCTGTTAGGAGTTAGTAACATAAACATGTTTCTAGGAGTTAGTAACATAAACATGTTTCTAGGAGTTAGTAACATAAACATGTTTCTAGGAGTTAGTAACATAAACATGTTTCTAGGAGTTAGTAACATAAACATGTTTCTAGGAGTTAGTAACATAAACATGTTTCTAGGAGTTAGTAACATAAACATGTTTCTACCCTGTTAGGAGTTAGTAACATAAACATGTTTCTACCCTGTTAGGAGTTAGTAACATAAACATGTTTCTAGGAGTTAGTAACATAAACATGTTTCTACCCTGTTAGGAGCTAGTAACATAAACATGTTTCTACCCTGTTAGGAGTTAGTAACATAAACATGTTTCTAGGAGTTAGTAACATAAACATGTTTCTACCCTGTTAGGAGTTAGTAACATAAACATGTTTCTAGGAGTTAGTAACATAAACATGTTTCTACCCTGTTAGGAGTTAGTAACATAAACATGTTTCTACCCTGTTAGGAGCTAGTAACATAAACATGTTTCTACCCTGTTAGGAGTTAGTAACATAAACATGTTTCTACCCTGTTAGGAGTTAGTAACATAAACATGTTTCTACCCTGTTAGGAGCTAGTAACATAAACATGTTTCTACCCTGTTAGGAGTTAGTAACATAAACATGTTTCTACCCTGTTAGGAGTTAGTAACATAAACATGTTTCTAGGAGTTAGGAGTTAGTAACATAAACATGTTTCTACCCTGTTAGGAGCTAGTAACATAAACATGTTTCTACCCTGTTAGGAGCTAGTAACATAAACATGTTTCTAGGAGTTAGTAACATAAACATGTTTCTACCCTGTTAGGAGCTAGTAACATAAACATGTTTCTACCCTGTTAGGAGTTAGTAACATAAACATGTTTCTACCCTGTTAGGAGTTAGTAACATAAACATGTTTCTAGGAGTTAGTAACATAAACATGTTTCTACCCTGTTAGGAGTTAGTAACATAAACATGTTTCTAGGAGTTAGTAACATAAACATGTTTCTACCCTGTTAGGAGTTAGTAACATAAACATGTTTCTACCCTGTTAGGAGTTAGTAACATAAACATGTTTCTACCCTGTTAGGAGTTAGTAACATAAACATGTTTCTAGGAGCTAGTAACATAAACATGTTTCTAGGAGTTAGTAACATAAACATGTTTCTATGAGTTAGTAACATAAACATGTTTCTACTCTGTTAGGAGTTAGTAACATAAACATGTTTCTACCCTGTTAGGAGTTAGTAACATAAACATGTTTCTAGGAGTTAGTAACATAAACATGTTTCTATGAGTTAGTAACATAAACATGTTTCTACCTGTTAGGAGTTAGTAACATAAACATGTTTCTACCCTGTTAGGAGTTAGTAACATAAACATGTTTCTAGGAGTTAGTAACATAAACATGTTTCTACCCTGTTAGGAGTTAGTAACATAAACATGTTTCTACCCTGTTAGGAGTTAGTAACATAAACATGTTTCTAGGAGTTAGTAACATAAACATGTTTCTAGGAGTTAGTAACATAAACATGTTTCTACCCTGTTAGGAGTTAGTAACATAAACATGTTTCTAGGAGTTAGTAACATAAACATGTTTCTACCCTGTTAGGAGTTAGTAACATAAACATGTTCTACCCTGTTAGGAGTTAGTAACATAAACATGTTTCTACCCTGTTAGGAGTTAGTAACATAAACATGTTTCTAGGAGTTAGTAACATAAACATGTTTCTACCCTGTTAGGAGTTAGTAACATAAACATGTTTCTAGGAGTTAGTAACATAAACATGTTTCTAGGAGTTAGTAACATAAACATGTTTCTAGGAGTTAGTAACATAAACATGTTTCTACCCTGTTAGGAGTTAGTAACATAAACATGTTTCTACCCTGTTAGGAGTTAGTAACATAAACATGTTTCTAGGAGTTAGTAACATAAACATGTTTCTAGGAATTAGTAACATAAACATGTTTCTAGGAGTTAGTAACATAAACATGTTTCTACCCTGTTAGGAGTTAGTAACATAAACATGTTTCTAGGAGTTAGTAACATAAACATGTTTCTACCCTGTTAGGAGTTAGTAACATAAACATGTTTCTAGGAGTTAGTAACATAAACATGTTTCTACCCTGTTAGGAGTTAGTAACATAAACATGTTTCTAGGAGTTAGTAACATAAACATGTTTCTAGGAGTTAGTAACATAAACATGTTTCTACCCTGTTAGGAGCTAGTAACATAAACATGTTTCTACCCTGTTAGGAGTTAGTAACATAAACATGTTTCTAAGGAGTTAGTAACATAAACATGTTTCTAGGAGTTAGTAACATAAACATGTTTCTAGGAGTTAGTAACATAAACATGTTTCTACCCTGTTAGGAGTTAGTAACATAAACATGTTTCTAGGAGTTAGTAACATAAACATGTTTCTACCCTGTTAGGAGTTAGTAACATAAACATGTTTCTAGGAGTTAGTAACATAAACATGTTTCTACCCTGTTAGGAGTTAGTAACATAAACATGTTTCTAGGAGTTAGTAACATAAACATGTTTCTAGGAGCTAGTAACATAAACATGTTTCTAGGAGTTAGTAACATAAACATGTTTCTAGGAGTTAGTAACATAAACATGTTTCTAGGAGTTAGTAACATAAACATGTTTCTAGGAGTTAGTAACATAAACATGTTTCTACCCTGTTAGGAGTTAGTAACATAAACATGTTTCTAGGAGTTAGTAACATAAACATGTTTCTAGGAGTTAGTAACATAAACATGTTTCTACCCTGTTAGGAGCTAGTAACATAAACATGTTTCTAGGAGCTAGTAACATAAACATGTTTCTACCCTGTTAGGAGTTAGTAACATAAACATGTTTCTAGGAGTTAGTAACATAAACATGTTTCTAGGAGTTAGTAACATAAACATGTTTCTACCCTGTTAGGAGTTAGTAACATAAACATGTTTCTACCCTGTTAGGAGTTAGTAACATAAACATGTTTCTAGGAGTTAGTAACATAAACATGTTTCTAGGAGTTAGTAACATAAACATGTTTCTAGGAGTTAGTAACATAAACATGTTTCTAGGAGTTAGTAACATAAACATGTTTCTAGGAGTTAGTAACATAAACATGTTTCTACCCTGTTAGGAGTTAGTAACATAAACATGTTTCTAGGAGTTAGTAACATAAACATGTTTCTAGGAGTTAGTAACATAAACATGTTTCTACCCTGTTAGGAGTTAGTAACATAAACATGTTTCTACCCTGTTAGGAGTTAGTAACATAAACATGTTTCTAGGAGTTAGTAACATAAACATGTTTCTAGGAGTTAGTAACATAAACATGTTTCTAGGAGTTAGTAACATAAACATGTTTCTAGGAGTTAGTAACATAAACATGTTTCTACCCTGTTAGGAGCTAGTAACATAAACATGTTTCTACCCTGTTAGGAGTTAGTAACATAAACATGTTTCTAGGAGTTAGTAACATAAACATGTTTCTACCCTGTTAGGAGTTAGTAACATAAACATGTTTCTAGGAGTTAGTAACATAAACATGTTTCTACCCTGTTAGGAGTTAGTAACATAAACATGTTTCTAGGAGTTAGTAACATAAACATGTTTCTAGGAGTTAGTAACATAAACATGTTTCTACCCTGTTAGGAGTTAGTAACATAAACATGTTTCTACCCTGTTAGGAGCTAGTAACATAAACATGTTTCTACCCTGTTAGGAGTTAGTAACATAAACATGTTTCTACCCTGTTAGGAGTTAGTAACATAAACATGTTTCTACCCTGTTAGGAGTTAGTAACATAAACATGTTTCTACCCTGTTAGGAGTTAGTAACATAAACATGTTTCTACCCTGTTAGGAGCTAGTAACATAAACATGTTTCTACCCTGTTAGGAGTTAGTAACATAAACATGTTTCTAGGAGTTAGTAACATAAACATGTTTCTAGGAGTTAGTAACATAAACATGTTTCTAGGAGTTAGTAACATAAACATGTTTCTACCCTGTTAGGAGTTAGTAACATAAACATGTTTCTAGGAGTTAGTAACATAAACATGTTTCTAGGAGTTAGTAACATAAACATGTTTCTACCCTGTTAGGAGCTAGTAACATAAACATGTTTCTAGGAGTTAGTAACATAAACATGTTTCTACCCTGTTAGGAGTTAGTAACATAAACATGTTTCTAGGAGTTAGTAACATAAACATGTTTCTAGGAGCTAGTAACATAAACATGTTTCTAGGAGCTAGTAACATAAACATGTTTCTATGAGTTAGTAACATAAACATGTTTCTAGGAGCTAGTAACATAAACATGTTTCTAGGAGTTAGTAACATAAACATGTTTCTAGGAGCTAGTAACATAAACATGTTTCTAGGAGTTAGTAACATAAACATGTTTCTAGGAGTTAGTAACATAAACATGTTTCTACTCTGTTAGGAGTTAGTAACATAAACATGTTTCTACCCTGTTAGGAGTTAGTAACATAAACATGTTTCTAGGAGTTAGTAACATAAACATGTTTCTACCCTGTTAGGAGTTAGTAACATAAACATGTTTCTAGGAGTTAGTAACATAAACATGTTTCTACCCTGTTAGGAGCTAGTAACATAAACATGTTTCTACCCTGTTAGGAGTTAGTAACATAAACATGTTTCTAGGAGTTAGTAACATAAACATGTTTCTAGGAGTTAGTAACATAAACATGTTTCTACCCTGTTAGGAGTTAGTAACATAAACATGTTTCTAGGAGTTAGTAACATAAACATGTTTCTACCCTGTTAGGAGCTAGTAACATAAACATGTTTCTAGGAGTTAGTAACATAAACATGTTTCTACCCTGTTAGGAGCTAGTAACATTAACATGTTTCTAATAGTTAGTAACATAAACATGTTTCTACCCTGTTAGGAGTTAGTAACATAAACATGTTTCTACCCTGTTAGGAGTTAGTAACATAAACATGTTTCTACCCTGTTAGGAGTTAGTAACATAAACATGTTTCTAGGAGTTAGTAACATAAACATGTTTCTAGGAGTTAGTAACATAAACATGTTTCTACCCTGTTAGGAGTTAGTAACATAAACATGTTTCTACCCTGTTAGGAGTTAGTAACATAAACATGTTTCTAGGAGTTAGTAACATAAACACGTTTCTAGGAGTTAGTAACATAAACATGTTTCTAGGAGTTAGTAACATAAACACGTTTCTAGGAGTTAGTAACATAAACATGTTTCTAGGAGTTAGTAACATAAACATGTTTCTAGCCTGTTAGGAGTTAGTAACATAAACATGTTTCTAGGAGTTAGTAACATAAACATGTTTCTAGCCTGTTAGGAGTTAGTAACATAAACATGTTTCTACCCTGTTAGGAGTTAGTAACATAAACATGTTTCTACTCTGTTAGGAGTTAGTAACATAAACATGTTTCTAGGAGTTAGTAACATAAACATGTTTCTACCCTGTTAGGAGTTAGTAACATAAACATGTTTCTACCCTGTTAGGAGTTAGTAACATAAACATGTTTCTAGGAGTTAGTAACATAAACATGTTTCTAGGAGTTAGTAACATAAACATGTTTCTAGGAGTTAGTAACATAAACATGTTTCTACTCTGTTAGGAGTTAGTAACATAAACATGTTTCTACCCTGTTAGGAGTTAGTAACATAAACATGTTTCTACCCTGTTAGGAGCTAGTAACATAAACATGTTTCTAGGAGTTAGTAACATAAACATGTTTCTAGGAGTTAGCAACATAAACATGTTTCTAGGAGTTAGTAACATAAACATGTTTCTACTCTGTTAGGAGTTAGTAACATAAACATGTTTCTAGGAGTTAGTAACATAAACATGTTTCTAGGAGTTAGTAACATAAACATGTTTCTAGGAGTTAGTAACATAAACATGTTTCTAGGAGTTAGTAACATAAACATGTTTCTAGGAGTTAGTAACATAAACATGTTTCTACCCTGTTAGGAGTTAGTAACATAAACATGTTTCTAGGAGTTAGTAACATAAACATGTTTCTAGGAGTTAGTAACATAAACATGTTTCTACCCTGTTAGGAGTTAGTAACATAAACATGTTTCTAGGAGTTAGTAACATAAACATGTTTCTACCCTGTTAGGAGTTAGTAACATAAACATGTTTCTAGGAGTTAGTAACATAAACATGTTTCTACCCTGTTAGGAGTTAGTAACATAAACATGTTTCTAGGAGTTAGTAACATAAACATGTTTCTACCCTGTTAGGAGCTAGTAACATAAACATGTTTCTACCCTGTTAGGAGTTAGTAACATAAACATGTTTCTAGGAGTTAGTAACATAAACATGTTTCTAGGAGTTAGTAACATAAACATGTTTCTACCCTGTTAGGAGTTAGTAACATAAACATGTTTCTAGGAGTTAGTAACATAAACATGTTTCTACCCTGTTAGGAGCTAGTAACATAAACATGTTTCTAGGAGTTAGTAACATAAACATGTTTCTACCCTGTTAGGAGCTAGTAACATTAACATGTTTCTAATAGTTAGTAACATAAACATGTTTCTACCCTGTTAGGAGTTAGTAACATAAACATGTTTCTACCCTGTTAGGAGTTAGTAACATAAACATGTTTCTACCCTGTTAGGAGTTAGTAACATAAACATGTTTCTAGGAGTTAGTAACATAAACATGTTTCTAGGAGTTAGTAACATAAACATGTTTCTACCCTGTTAGGAGTTAGTAACATAAACATGTTTCTACCCTGTTAGGAGTTAGTAACATAAACATGTTTCTAGGAGTTAGTAACATAAACACGTTTCTAGGAGTTAGTAACATAAACATGTTTCTAGGAGTTAGTAACATAAACACGTTTCTAGGAGTTAGTAACATAAACATGTTTCTAGGAGTTAGTAACATAAACATGTTTCTAGCCTGTTAGGAGTTAGTAACATAAACATGTTTCTAGGAGTTAGTAACATAAACATGTTTCTAGCCTGTTAGGAGTTAGTAACATAAACATGTTTCTACCCTGTTAGGAGTTAGTAACATAAACATGTTTCTACTCTGTTAGGAGTTAGTAACATAAACATGTTTCTAGGAGTTAGTAACATAAACATGTTTCTACCCTGTTAGGAGTTAGTAACATAAACATGTTTCTACCCTGTTAGGAGTTAGTAACATAAACATGTTTCTAGGAGTTAGTAACATAAACATGTTTCTAGGAGTTAGTAACATAAACATGTTTCTAGGAGTTAGTAACATAAACATGTTTCTACTCTGTTAGGAGTTAGTAACATAAACATGTTTCTACCCTGTTAGGAGTTAGTAACATAAACATGTTTCTACCCTGTTAGGAGCTAGTAACATAAACATGTTTCTAGGAGTTAGTAACATAAACATGTTTCTAGGAGTTAGCAACATAAACATGTTTCTAGGAGTTAGTAACATAAACATGTTTCTACTCTGTTAGGAGTTAGTAACATAAACATGTTTCTAGGAGTTAGTAACATAAACATGTTTCTAGGAGTTAGTAACATAAACATGTTTCTAGGAGTTAGTAACATAAACATGTTTCTAGGAGTTAGTAACATAAACATGTTTCTAGGAGTTAGTAACATAAACATGTTTCTACCCTGTTAGGAGTTAGTAACATAAACATGTTTCTAGGAGTTAGTAACATAAACATGTTTCTAGGAGTTAGTAACATAAACATGTTTCTACCCTGTTAGGAGTTAGTAACATAAACATGTTTCTAGGAGTTAGTAACATAAACATGTTTCTACCCTGTTAGGAGTTAGTAACATAAACATGTTTCTACCCTGTTAGGAGTTAGTAACATAAACATGTTTCTAGGAGTTAGTAACATAAACATGTTTCTACCCTGTTAGGAGTTAGTAACATAAACATGTTTCTACCCTGTTAGGAGTTAGTAACATAAACATGTTTCTAGGAGTTAGTAACATAAACATGTTTCTACCCTGTTAGGAGTTAGTAACATAAACATGTTTCTAGGAGTTAGTAACATAAACATGTTTCTAGGAGTTAGTAACATAAACATGTTTCTACCCTGTTAGGAGCTAGTAACATAAACATGTTTCTACCCTGTTAGGAGCTAGTAACATAAACATGTTTCTACCCTGTTAGGAGTTAGTAACATAAACATGTTTCTACCCTGTTAGGAGTTAGTAACATAAACATGTTTCTAGGAGTTAGTAACATAAACATGTTTCTAGGAGTTAGTAACATAAACATGTTTCTACCCTGTTAGGAGCTAGTAACATAAACATGTTTCTAGGAGTTAGTAACATAAACATGTTTCTAGGAGTTAGTAACATAAACATGTTTCTACCCTGTTAGGAGTTAGTAACATAAACATGTTTCTAGGAGTTAGTAACATAAACATGTTTCTACTCTGTTAGGAGTTAGTAACATAAACATGTTTCTAGGAGTTAGTAACATAAACATGTTTCTACCCTGTTAGGAGCTAGTAACATAAACATGTTTCTAGGAGTTAGTAACATAAACATGTTTCTAGGAGTTAGTAACATAAACATGTTTCTAGGAGTTAGTAACATAAACATGTTTCTAGGAGTTAGTAACATAAACATGTTTCTAGGAGTTAGTAACATAAACATGTTTCTACCCTGTTAGGAGTTAGTAACATAAACATGTTTCTAGGAGTTAGTAACATAAACATGTTTCTAGGAGTTAGTAACATAAACATGTTTCTAGGAGTTAGTAACATAAACATGTTTCTAGGAGTTAGTAACATAAACATGTTTCTAGGAGTTAGTAACATAAACATGTTTCTAGGAGTTAGTAACATAAACATGTTTCTAGGAGTTAGTAACATAAACATGTTTCTACCCTGTTAGGAGTTAGTAACATAAACATGTTTCTACCCTGTTAGGAGTTAGTAACATAAACATGTTTCTACCCTGTTAGGAGTTAGTAACATAAACATGTTTCTAGGAGCTAGTAACATAAACATGTTTCTACCCTGTTAGGAGTTAGTAACATAAACATGTTTCTACCCTGTTAGGAGTTAGTAACATAAACATGTTTCTAGGAGTTAGTAACATAAACATGTTTCTAGGAGTTAGTAACATAAACATGTTTCTAGGAGTTAGTAACATAAACATGTTTCTAGGAGCTAGTAACATAAACATGTTTCTAGGAGTTAGTAACATAAACATGTTTCTAGGAGTTAGTAACATAAACATGTTTCTAGGAGTTAGTAACATAAACATGTTTCTAGGAGTTAGTAACATAAACATGTTTCTACCCTGTTAGGAGTTAGTAACATAAACATGTTTCTACCCTGTTAGGAGTTAGTAACATAAACATGTTTCTACCCTGTTAGGAGTTAGTAACATAAACATGTTTCTACTCTGTTAGGAGTTAGTAACATAAACATGTTTCTAGGAGTTAGTAACATAAACATGTTTCTACCCTGTTAGGAGTTAGTAACATAAACATGTTTCTACCCTGTTAGGAGTTAGTAACATAAACATGTTTCTAGGAGTTAGTAACATAAACATGTTTCTAGGAGTTAGTAACATAAACATGTTTCTAGGAGTTAGTAACATAAACATGTTTCTACTCTGTTAGGAGTTAGTAACATAAACATGTTTCTACCCTGTTAGGAGTTAGTAACATAAACATGTTTCTACCCTGTTAGGAGCTAGTAACATAAACATGTTTCTAGGAGTTAGTAACATAAACATGTTTCTAGGAGTTAGCAACATAAACATGTTTCTAGGAGTTAGTAACATAAACATGTTTCTACTCTGTTAGGAGTTAGTAACATAAACATGTTTCTAGGAGTTAGTAACATAAACATGTTTCTAGGAGTTAGTAACATAAACATGTTTCTAGGAGTTAGTAACATAAACATGTTTCTAGGAGTTAGTAACATAAACATGTTTCTAGGAGTTAGTAACATAAACATGTTTCTACCCTGTTAGGAGTTAGTAACATAAACATGTTTCTAGGAGTTAGTAACATAAACATGTTTCTAGGAGTTAGTAACATAAACATGTTTCTACCCTGTTAGGAGTTAGTAACATAAACATGTTTCTAGGAGTTAGTAACATAAACAT